>NC_134899.1:3466148-3503648 GCF_041734735.1 Babylonia areolata
TACCCATCCAAACCTGCACGGAGTGAGGAAAACCATCGTCAAATCGGGTACCCATCCAAACCTGCATGGAGTGAAGAAAACCATTGTCAAATTGGGTACCCATTCAAACCTGGATGGAGTGAAGAAAACCATCAAGTCAGGTACCCATCCAAACCTGGATGGAGTGAGGAAAACCATCGTCAAGTCGGGTACCCATCCAAACCTGGATGGAGTGAAGAAAACCATCGTCAAGTCGGGTACCCATCCAAACCTGGATGGAGTGAGGAAAACCATCGTCAAGTCGGGTACCCATTCAAACCTGGATGGAGTGAAGAAAACCATCGTCAAGTCGGGTACCCATTCAAACCTGGATGGAGTGAGGAAAACCAGAGTAAAATGCCTTCCCCAAGGACACAACGCCATGTCGAAATGGGGTCTTGCTTCCCACTTTCCAGATGTTGAAACATATTATTCTCATGAATATGGAAGTGGTTCAATCAGCACTGTGAAATGTTTGTGTGGCCTTTAATGCCCTGCTGTCATGGTGACCTTTGTTTCAATCTCCCTTAAAGCGTCAGGTGAGTCCTGTCAAGGTCCTTGGTGTCGACAGATTCAGAGGGCACCATTGTTGGAGGGACGTGGTGGTGATCTCTGCTCTTCGGAGGACACTCATTTTGTCTTGCTCCACGACAAAGCAATTGTCATCAGTACGGGGCTTAGTGTGTGCGTGTGTGGAATCAGAACAGGCACTACTGAACACCACTGACATGACTCAGCAGCAGTGCATTATGCATTTCTCACTTTGACCGAACAAAGCTCCACTTTGGTCAAAGTGCCATAAAGAAAAACAACCACATAACATGGGAATCAAAAACGAGTAAGATCTGTCTTTCATAAACAATTAGCTGAAGCAATCCATATGAGCGCATGCACACACACACACACACACAAAGAAAAATCCTCAACATTCAGATTCAATCTACCTGTTCAACTTAATTTCATCATCATTACCTAACATAAATAAATAGGTCAAGCCTCAAAACTGACTCCAGGAGCAGCTAACCAAAACACTCCACACAGCTGCTGTGCATATAATCTCTGTGCCTTCATACAACACTGCTGGAAGTGCTTCAACACTTTTTCAACAGCTGGCAAATCACTGAATAAAAGTAACTGCGAACAATATGTCGGTACAACACACTTTATACACCAAACATGCTGCTCAATTCATAAAGTAGCAGTAAAACCAAAGGAGAGAGACAGGCAGGAAGGGATGGTGGGGAGGGGGTGTATGGGGGAGGGGGGCATAAGGAGGGAGAAAGAGGTGGGAGAGAAGCGAGGACAACTCAGACCCACACCATTCCAGTGGCCACACTGAAGACAGTAACGTAAGAGGGGTGTTGAGAGGATGGAGAAAAGAAAGGATCAGTGACAGTGGCCTCAACGCTTGGCTGATATCACAGACTGACATACACTCACAGTTGGGCCAACAGCAAAGTGAGGCCTGTTTTATCAATGGTTTCTACAATGCAATGGGAAGTCATTCACAGCTTAGTCTTTTGAGAAGGACTATGACCCTCAGACTCGGAGGCAAGTTTGCACTGGCTCTTAGTGCTGCAGCCTTGGGGTCTAGTTGGCCTTTGGGAACCATCCCAACGCCAACTGTCCTAAAACCCTCTTGGCCGAGAGAGTGGGGATGTAACTTGGGCAAGGCACTCTCAATTATAATCCAATTCTATCCCGGACATGAGAGCAGCGAGGACAGCAGCTGCCTGTACTGATGGTCACTGTCGGACACATCTGACTGTCATACATACAAGTGACAGTGTGCATGCACAAGTGACACTGTAAACCACAGGCACATGATACACTACAACACGAGAAAAAGCCCATGACATGTGGGAACAAGTGAAAATGGGAGTTGCAGACCACAAACGCAAAAAAGAAAGAAAGAAAGAAGAAATACACTCAAATAAACACACACACGCACACACACATATATATATATATATAGAGAGAGAGAGAGAGAGAGAGATAGAGATCCCTCTCTATCTTTTTTCTCACTCATTCCTTCCATCTTTCTCTCACAGTGTCATAAAAAAACACATGATGAGCATAGAGCTGAGTTCAACAACTTGTTGGCTTTTGCCTGTAAAGTCAAGTCTTTCAAGGCAGTAATCAGACGTGAGCTGCTGTCTTTCTGTTCCAGTGTCTGGAACATTGCTGCTGCATCGCTGTAGTTCAGTACGTGGAGCTCTGAAGCAGGGCTTCTGCAAAGGTTTCACATTCTTAGAGTCCCAGGGACTGTTTTATCTGAATTCTGGGGTGAAAGGGACTGTTTTATCTGAATTCTGTGGTGAAAGGGACTGTTTTATCTGAATTCTGGGGGTGAAAGGACTGTTTCATCTGAATTCTGGGGGTGAAAGGACTGTTTTATCTGAATTCTGGGGGTCCATAGGACTGTTTTATCTGAATTCTGTGGTGAAAGGGACTGTTTTATCTGAATTCTGGGGGTGAAAGGACTGTTTTATCTGAATTCTGGGGGTGAAAGGACTGTTTTATCTGAATTCTGGGGGTGAAAGGGACGGTTTTATCTGAATTCTGGGGGTGAAAGGACTGTTTTATCTGAATTCTGGGGGTGAAAGGGACTGTTTTATCTGAATTCTGGGGGTGAAAGGGACTGTTTTATCTGAATTCTGGGGGTGAAAGGGACTGTTTTATCTGAATTCTGGGGGTGAAAGGACTGTTTTATCTGAATTCTGGGGGTGAAAGGACTGTTTTATCTGAATTCTGGGGGTGAAAGGGACTGTTTTATCTGAATTCTGGGGGTGAAAAGGACTGTTTCTTCTGAATTCTGGGGGTGAAAGAGACTTTTATCTGAATTCTGGGGGTGAAAGGGACGGTTTTATCTGAATTCTGGAGTGTCATAGGAAATGTTTTATCGCAATTCTTGACAATCCCAGGAACTCTTTATCTTAGTTCTTGGCAGTAACTTCGTAGGGTCACTCTAATCCAGCAAACTGTGATCAAATCTGCATTGCAGTACACACAACAGAGGTGGCCCTGCACTGCCGCAGAATCACTTTGGTGGTGTTCACTTTTTCACAGTCAGTGTCACACATCTCCGTAGTCAAGCTACACTGGAATCCTCCGCACGGAACATTCCGTCCCACCATCCACGATTTTCTCTGTCATGCGACGGAACATGATACGCCGGCTGAAAAAGAAAAAGATGAAAGATATGTGAAACTCGGTTTTATGTAAATCAAGGACTAAACGTCCCATAGCTCATTACAGCCATCAGCTAGGACAGTATTTAGTTATCAGTAAATCACAAACAATAAATACACTTCAAGTATTCAGTTATCAATAAATCAATAATCAGTACTCAGTTAACAGTAAATCACTAATAATAACCAGTGTTCAGTTCTCAGCAAAATCACTAATAATAACCAGTGTTCAGTCGTCAGTAAATCACTAATAATAACCAGTGTTGAGTCATCAGTAAATCACTAATAATAACCAGTGTTCAGTCATCAGTAAATCACTAATAATAACCAGTGTTCAGTCATCAGTAAATTACTAATAATAACCAGTGTTCAGTCATCAGCAAATCACTAATAATAACCAGTGTCCAGTGTTCAGTCATCAGTAAATTACTAATAATAACCAGTGTTCAGTCATCAGTAAATTACTAATAATAACCAGTGTTCAGTCATCAGTAAATTACTAATAATAACCAGTGTCCAGTGTTCAGTCATCAGTAAATTACTAATGATAACCAGTGTTCAGTCATCAGCAAATCACTAATAATAACCAGTGTCCAGTGTTCAGTCATCAGTAAATTACTAATAATAACCAGTGTTCAGTCATCAGTAAATTACTAATAATAACCAGTGTCCAGTGTTCAGTCATCAGTAAATTACTAATAATAACCAGTGTTCAGTCATCAGTAAATTACTAATAATAACCAGTGTTCAGTCATCAGTAAATTACTAATAATAACCAGTGTTCAGTCATCAGTAAATTACTAATAATAACCAGTGTTCAGTCATCAGTAAATTACTAATAATGACCTGTGTTCAGTGATCAGTAAATTACTAATAATAATAACCAGTGTTCAGTCATCAGTAAATTACTAATAATAACCAGTGTCCAGTGTTCAGTCATCAGTAAATTACTAATAATAACCAGTGTTCAGTCATCAGTAAATTACTAATAATAACCAGTGTTCAGTAATCAGTAAATTACTAATAATAACCAGTGTCCAGTGTTCAGTCATCAGTAAATTACTAATAATAACCAGTGTTCAGTCATCAGTAAATTACTAATAATAACCAGTGTTCAGTCATCAGTAAATTACCAATAATAACCAGTGTTCAGTCGTCAGTAAATTACTAATAATAATAACCAGTGTTCAGTCATCAGTAAATTACTAATAATAACCAGTGTTCAGTCATCAGTAAATTACTAATAATAACCAGTGTTCAGTAATCAGTAAATTACTAATAATAACCAGTGTTCAGTCATCAGCTAATCACAAATAATAACCAGTGTTCAGTCATAAGTAAATTACTAATAATAACCAGTGTTCAGTGTTCAGTCATAAGTAAATTACTAATAATAACCAGTGTTCAGTCATCAGTAAATTACTAATAATAACCAGTGTTCAGTGTTCAGTCATCAGTAAATTACTAATGATAACCAGTGTTCAGTCATCAGTAAATTACCAATAATAACCAGTGTTCAGTCGTCAGTAAATTACTAATAATAATAACCAGTGTTCAGTCATCAGTAAATTACTAATAATAACCAGTGTTCAGTCATCAGTAAATTACTAATAATGACCTGTGTTCAGTGATCAGTAAATTACTAATAATAATAACCAGTGTTCAGTCATCAGTAAATTACTAATAATAACCAGTGTCCAGTGTTCAGTCATCAGTAAATTACTAATAATAACCAGTGTTCAGTCATCAGTAAATTACTAATAATAACCAGTGTTCAGTAATCAGTAAATTACTAATAATAACCAGTGTCCAGTCATCAGTAAATTACTAATAATAACCAGTGTTCAGTCATCAGTAAATTACTAATAATAACCAGTGTTCAGTCATCAGTAAATTACTAATAATAACCAGTGTTCAGTCATCAGTAAATTACTAATAATGACCTGTGTTCAGTCATCAGTAAATTACTAATAATAATAACCAGTGTTCAGTCATCAGTAAATTACTAATGAAAACCAGTGTTCAGTCATCAGTAAATTACTAATAATAACCAGTGTTCAGTCATCAGTAAATTACTAATAATAACCAGTGTTCAGTGTTCAGTCATCAGTAAATTACTAATAATAACCAGTGTCCAGTGTTCAGTCATCAGTAAATTACTAATAATAACCAGTGTTCAGTCATCAGTAAATTACTAATAATAACCAGTGTTCAGTCATCAGTAAATTACTAATAATAACCAGTGTTCAGTCATCAGTAAATTACTAATAATGACCTGTGTTCAGTCATCAGTAAATTACTAATAATAATAACCAGTGTTCAGTCATCAGTAAATCACTAATAATAACCAGTGTTCAGTCATCAGTAAATTACCAATAATAACCAGTGTTCAGTCGTCAGTAAATTACTAATAATAATAACCAGTGTTCAGTCATCAGTAAATTACTAATAATAACAAGTGTTCAGTCATCAGCAAATTACTAATAATGACCAGTGTTCAGTCATCAGTAAATTACTAATAATAACCAGTGTTCAGTCATCAGTAAATTACTAATAATAACCAGTGTTCAGTAATCAGTAAATTACTAATAATAACCAGTGTTCAGTCATCAGCTAATCACAAATAATAACCAGTGTTCAGTCATAAGTAAATTACTAATAATAACCAGTGTTCAGTGTTCAGTCATAAGTAAATTACTAATAATAACCAGTGTTCAGTCATCAGTAAATCACTAATAATAACCAGTGTTCAGTCATCAGTAAATCACTAATAATAACCAGTGTTCAGTCATCAGTAAATTACTAATAATAACCAGTGTTCAGTCGTCAGCAAATCACTAATAATAACCAGTGTTCAGTCGTCAGTAAATTACTAATAATAACCAGTGTTCAGTCATCAGCAAATTACTAATAATAACCAGTGTTCAGTCATCAGTAAATTACTAATAATAACCAGTGTCCAGTGTTCAGTCATCAGTAAATTACTAATGATAACCAGTGTTCAGTGATCAGTAAATTACTAATAATAACCAGTGTTTAGTCATCAGTAAATTACTAATAATAACCAGTGTTCAGTGTTCAGTCATCAGTAAATTACTAATGATAACCAGTGTTCAGTCATCAGTAAACCAGTGTTCAGTCATCAGTAAATCACTAATAATAACCAGTGTTCAGTCATCAGTAAATCACTAATAATAACCAGTGTTCAGTCATCAGTAAATCACTAATAATAACCAGTGTTCAGTCATCAGTAAATTACTAATAATAACCAGTGTCCAGTCATCAGTAAATCACTAATAATAACCAGTGTTCAGTCGTCAGTAAATCACTAATAATATCCAGTGTTCAGTGATCAGTAAATCACTAATAATAACCAGTGTTCAGTCATCAGTAAATCACTAATAATAACCAGTGTTCAGTCATTAGTAAATCACTAATAATAACCAGTGTTCAGTCATCAGTAAATCACTAAATAACAAACAAACAAGTATTCATTAACAGCTTAACACTAATAATAATGTGTTCAGTTATCAGCAAATCACATATAACAACAGTAAATTACTGATTTCAGAAAGTTTAAAAACCATGCACTGACATAAAAAAACAGAACTGATCTATCTGTCATAATCTTTTTTTTCTATAATTCTTTCAAGGTTGGTGTGCCTGAAAAGAAAAAAACGGAGAAATCGACTCATGAAAAAAAAAAAGTTGCATGCTTGTAACTTTCGAACAAGAATTATCATGCAAATGTGTTTGGTGTCAAAAGATTCAGAATCAAGTAAACTATCAATTTTTATATCAAAAAGGCGCGGGAAAATTCATATTTTACTTCTGTACTCAAAGTCAGTCAAGAATGGCGTGTGGATGAGTGACGTCATGCCAGGAGAGAGCAGTTAATGGTGACGGTGAATGTTCAAACGAGAAACAAAGCTGCATTTCTGTTTGAATGAAGAATATTCCCTGCATAAACCTTTTGAACTTTGGCTTTAGATCCCAGGTCAGAATATCAACAGTCATTATGTGTACTGCCACATCATCAGCTGACATAATTTCAGAAAAGCCTGGAGTCAAATGCACTGAACATTGCAACTTAAGATATTATTGCTGTAGCGTTATCTAACTGCAATTCAAGTGTGTTCCGTAATAGTGATTTTCACACTGACTGCAGGCAGGATGTTCAGTTTTTATAATTCCAGTCAGCTTGATAAAGTGATGAATGTGTGCAGCAGTACCAACAGCACATGCATCTGAAAACAGAAATACTACGATTTCAGGCAGTTTTATGCTAAAATACTGACAGAAAAGATAAGACTTCTAAAATGTAAAATACGTAAAAATACCAATTTTCATTACTTTCACCCTAATGAAATGTTTTTGTGCACAGCAAATTCTCTCAAGACTGGATTACTGCAATTCTCTTTTGGCTGGCCTTCCCAAATATCTGTTAGACAGACTTCAACAAATTCAGAATAACACTGCCAAAGTCATTTGCAGAGCTTCTAAATTTGATCATGTTTCTCCTCTCCTTCAGTCTCTCCACTGGTTGCCTGTTTCTGATCAAGCAGACTATAAACTATCCACTCTGACTTTTTCTGCAGTCAATGAATCTGGCCCAAAGTATCTTTCTGAACTCCTCCATATCTATAGCCTGTCTCGCCAGCTCCGTTCTTCCTCTGATACTCAACTTCTCAGTATACCTCACATCAGAAGACCTGTGGACACAGATCATTTTCTTTTCAATCGCCAAAGACGTGGAACAAGCTCCTGATAACCTCTGTCATTCTGACTCCCGTGCCTCTTTCAAATATGGTCTCAAAACTCAACCTCTTCCCCCAGCAATACGTTTAGTTGTGGCAGGTCTACTCCTTTGCTTATGGTGTGCTTGGCTTTTCATATGTATGTGTACACATACACATGCATGTGTATAAATGTATATTTGTGTGTGTTCATATGTTTGATTGTGTGTGTGTGTGTGTGTGTGTGTGTGTGTGCTTGCGCAAGTCTGTGTTGTTGTTGTCTTCAGTTTAACGTCTTTCCACTTGAAGTGATATTAGACGTAAAAAAAAAAAGTCTGTGTGTTTGTCTCTGTGTGTGCATCTGTGCATGCGTGTGTTTGTGTGTGCCTATGTATACATGTGTGTGGAGGGCAGCTGCTATGTATGTTAAAAAGTATGTATGCAGTGTGTGTGTGTGTGTGTGCGTATGCATGTGTGTGTGTGTGTGTGTGTGTGTGTGTGTGTAGTCTGTCAGTCACAATTTGGTGTGTGAACGTAGCGTTTGATGTAATGTGTTTTGCAAACAGAAGTGTTTTGGTAAGGCACTTAGAGTAGATTTCTGGTTAGTGTGCTATGTAAGTATCCATCCTTATTAATATCATCATTATCATTCTTAGCTGAGGATAGTTCGCTGTGATTTTAGCCGGGGTTTCGCATGCTGCCTCACATATGTAAATCAGTGTTTGAGTGTGTGACTGGGTCTCAGTGCTGGGACAAGAATGTATGTTTTCATTTTGGTGCGGAGATGTCAGTTTTCACATTGGACAGCAACACTAAATCACTGAGCATGTGTCATGGAAAGGCACTACACCAATCATGTCATTATTGTCAATACTAATTTCACTGATATTATTATTATCATTACTATCAATATCATTTCATTATTATCATCATCTTCATCTTCTTTATGACTGTTATTATCATTATTATTCATTATCATTACTACTACTACTACTACTATCACCATCTATGTTATTATCATTATTATTCATTATCATTACTACTACTACTACTATCACCATCTTACTTTTTTCCTTCCCTGACGATGATGCAGGTAGTGCTGGACCGTCTCTTGTAGCTTTTTTCTATGTGTGCGCTGTCTTGCGGTGAATAGTCATTCCAGTTCATGTGCTCGTCCCTCCACTGCCATTGGCCGTTTTCAAACTCTGGAGCATCGGCCGTAGGGCAGGGCGTCTTGTTGCTGGACACGTCTGGCCTGTCATCTGCACACCGAAGCTGGGTTCATGCAAAGGCCAGGCATCTGCCCCCCCCCCTCTTCCCCCATCCCCAAAGGAGGAAGGTGGCATGATGTTTAAGATGCTTATCTGCCAATAAGGTGTCCATGAGTGGAGTGATGGCCTAGAGGTAACGCGTCCGCCTAGGAAGCGAGAGAATCTGAGGGTGCTGGTTCGAATCACGGCTCAGCCGCCGATATTTTCTCCCCCTCCATTAGACCTTGAGTGGTGGTCTGGACGCTAGTCATTCGGATGAGACGATAAACCGAGGTCCCGTGTGCAGCATGCACTTAGCGCACGTAAAAGAACCCACGGCAACAAAAGGGTTGTTCCTGGCAAAATTCTGTAGAAAAATCCACTTCGACAGGAAAAACAAAAAAAACTGCACGCAGGAAAAAATACAAAAAAAAAGGGTGGCGCTGTAGTGTAGCAACGCGCTCTCCCTGGGGAGAGCAGCCCAAATTTCACAGAGAGAAATCTGTTGTGATGAAAAGAAATACAAATGAGGGTTTGGGTTCGAATCCCTGTCTCACCCTTTCTCCCAAGTTTGACTGGAAAATCAAACTGAGCGTCCAGTCATTCAGAAGAGACGATAAACTGAGGTTCCGTGCACAGCAGGTACTGGCCACAATGAAAAAAAGAACTCATGGCAACACAAAATGTTGTCCTCTGGCAAAATTCTGTGGAAGAATTTCTCTCTGATAGGTACACAAATATAGGTGCATGAACTCAAGACCTGACTAGCATGTTCAGTTGTGCTGCTGGTCAGGCATCTGCATAGCAGATGTGGTGCAGTGTATATGGATACGTCCTGAATGCAGTGACCACTCCCTGCCAAACTGAAACTGGATGTAAGCGACGGTCAAGATTCTGCTCCGGCTTTTTATTTTTTTAAATTATTATTTATTCACCCAAAGCAGATCTATGTAGCACAGCAAACATGGATGAGCCACACCTTGTGACACGCCTCCTTGAAATGAACCTTCACACGCCTCCTTGAAATGAACCTTCACACAGACAGCAGAGGGAGGAGTTTGGGGGAAGGGAGGTGAGTGGGGGGCGGAGGGGGGGGGTGCTGGCTGTGAGGGTTGGGCCTGTTATTGAAATTCGTTAAAAAAAAAAAAAAGTTCTGAAATGAATAAAATGTTACCTACATGTCAAAGGCGGAAAGATGTGAGCATGCACATTTGCAGGTATGCACACACACAAAAATGTATGCAAAAAAACACACATGCACAAATGCACACACATATATATACACACATACATACACAATCACACACACACACATACATACACACCCACACATACAAGCATAGAGCTTCAAGAATATTCACTATAGCAAGATGTCTCAATAAATAAATAAACACACATAAACACACACACAAACATGCACAAATATGCACACAAGCATGAGTGGAGCAAACTTCTTGTCTCAAAGAAGTACTACTACTACTACTACTACTACTACTACATAGTATTCATGTAGCACTAAATCTTGTGCAGAGACAAATCAAAGCGGAAGTCTGTTCCTTTCTATCATACAGTTCCCTTCACATCACCATCAGAACTTCCTTCACATCACCATCAGAACTTCCTTCACATCACCATCAGAACTTCCTTCACATCATCACCAGAACTCCCTTCACATCACCATCAGAACTCCCTTCACATCACCATCAGAACTCCCTTCACATCACCATCAGAACTTCCTTCACATCACCATCAGAACTTCCTTCACATCACCATCAGAACTTCCTTCACATCACCACCAGAACTTCCTTCACATCACCACCAGAACTTCCTTCACATCACCATCAGAACTTCCTTCACATCACCACCAGAACTTCCTTCACATCACCATCCCTTCACATCACCATCAGAACTCCCTTCACATCACCATCAGAACTCCCTTCACATCACCATCAGAACTTCCTTCACATCACCACCAGAACTTCCTTCACATCACCATCTAACTTTTCCTCATCACTGCTGGACATGTGGAAAAAAAGAAAGAATAGTGGAAGCCCTTCCCAAGGACCACAACAGTGGCCGTAACCCTGTCACAGTGAGAAACTGTAAAACTGAAGAGCAGAAGGCAACACTGTTGCATATGGAAAACCTATAAGGAGAAACGCATAACAAAGTAACCATTGCATAAAAAGCGAATTTAAAAAAAAAAAAAGAAACAAGAGAGGCAAGGCCTTCAAGACTCACTTGTGACTGAGAGTAAAACACACAAGCTTTTTATGTACTGAGTATAATTTCAAAATGTAATGTTTAAGATGAGAAAGATCAGTTTAAAGCAAATTAAGTCCCCTAGCATTAATTAGAGTAATTTCCCTTTTTTACTATCTGCACCAAAACGTTTGCAAAATAAATAAAACTTCCATGCTTAGCAAAAGAAGTTCCTGTTTGAACAAAAAATGATAATAATGACTGCTCTTGTTGTTGGGTCAGAATATCAGATCAAAGTGCCAAGTTTAGAGAATACAAAAAATATAAATATAACAGTAAATGCAGTTTGCATATAATTAGGCTTCATTATTTTTTTTTTTTGTGCCCATCCCAGAGGTGCAATATTGTTTTAAACAAGATGACTGGAAAGAACTGAATTTTTCCTATTTTTATGCCTAATTTGGTGTCAACTGACAAAGTATTTGCAGAGAAAATGGCAATGTTAAAGTTTAGCACGGACACACAGACACAGACACACACACAGACAACTGAACACCGGGTTAAAACATAGACTCACTTTGTTTACACAAGTGAGTCAAAAAAGTCAGTCCAATGGTGAAAGAAGATAAAGTGCAAAGCAGAATCCAGCAAGATCAGTGTCATGACTGACAAAAAACTGTTCTTTTCTTTTCATGTACAGAAAGCAGATGACAACAAAGTGGGTGGTAATGACCTGCTGGGGAAGCTGTGGTGTTGGCACTCTGGTACTCCAGTGCTGCTGGCTGGGGAATGTCTGTTGGATCACTGTTTTCACACACACACACACACACACACACAGAACACACACACACACACACACACACATACACAAACAAACATACACACACACACACACACACACGCACGCACGCACATACACACACAAACATACACACACACACAGACAGACAGACACACAAATATACACAGACAGACAGACAGATACACACACACACACACACACACACAAACATACGCACACACACACACACACAAACACATACACACACAAACATACACACACACACACAAACACAAACAAACATACACACACACACACACACACACACAAACACACACACATGCACGCACATACAGACAGACACATACACACACACAAATATACACAGACAGACAGACAGACAGATACACACACACAAACACTGACACACACACACACAAACATACACACACACACACATACACACACAAACATACACTCACAAACACACACAAACATACACACATACACACACACACAGAGGCAGCACGTAATTTCGAAGGCGCAGTACAACTTGACATCCAGTTAGATCTACATGAATACATTAGTTGTATAGAAAATGTCTCTAGAAATCGATTTAAGAAATTACTTATAGATTCAAATAATCAATATTACCAATGTTGTGTAAACACAAAGAATGCAGCTAATCCCAAACATTTTCTAAATTTGACACCAGCAGCACATTCAAGACAAATTACAAGTCTAATGTATAGAATTCGTTTAAATGCCTTTCGTACAAAATTTTCTAAAAATATAAAATGTATATGCGGTAAGCAAATAACTGTAAGTCATCTACTCATTCATTGTCCGAGCATAAGACCGTTAATTCCTAAAGATGTAGTTGATGACTTTTCTTCCAATATTTCATTAGCCACTGAAAAGATTTTGAATGATTATTCATTGCTTAGAATGTTTTCGGAAATTTTAAACTCCAGTCCAGTTGGTATCCTCCTTTGATGTGTTATAATTAATGTTGTTATTTATATTTACATTGTTATAGGTTAATACTTGTTGATATGCATATACATATTCTCCTTCCCATGACACCTCATTCAATACACACCACAATCTCTTTAGACCTCTTTCTTATAATATACTTTTCCTCTGTTACATAACATGAATTTTTTTTTTTTTTTTTTTTTTTTTTACACTAATATTCACATGCATTCCCTTTCCTTTATCCACTTCTTTACTCCTTTCCGTCTAAAAACACTTATAGTGAATAGACGTTAAACTGAAGATAAAACAGAGGCACACGCATGGTGTCAATAAAATACATATGAAAATGAATATAAAATGTCACAAACATTTTGATTTGATTTAATATATATGTCATACTTGTCCTGATGACAGTAAAAGACATGGAAAGACTGTCAGTTACCAGAACATGACATCATAATTGTCCTCATGACAGTAAAAGACATGGAAAGACTGTCAGTTACCAGAACATGACATCATAATTGTCCTCATGACAGTAAAAGACATGGAAAGGCTGTCGGTTACCAGAACATGACATTATAATTGTCCTCATGACAGTAAAAGACATGGAAAGGCTGTCGGTTACCAGAACATGACATCATAATTGTCCTCATGACAGTAAAAGACATGGAAAGGCTGTCGGTTACCAGAACACGACATCATAATTGTCCTCATGACAGTAAAAGACATGGAAAGGCTGTTGGTTACCAGAACATGACATCATAATTGTCCTCATGACAGTAAAAGACATGGAAAGGCTGTTGGTTACCAGAACATGACATTATAATTGTCCTCATGACAATAAAAGACATGGAAAGGCTGTCGGTTACCAGAACATGACATTATAATTGTCCTCATGACAGTAAAAGACATGGAAAGGCTGTCGGTTACCAGAACATGACATCATAATTGTCCTCATGACAATAAAAGACATGGAAAGGCTGTCGGTTACTAGAACATGACATTATAATTGTCCTCATGACAGTAAAAGACATGGAAAGGCTGTCGGTTACCAGAACATGACATCATAATTGTCCTCATGACAGTAAAAGACATGGAAAGGCTGTCGGTTACCAGAACATGACATCATAATTGTCCTCATGACAGTAAAAGACATGGAAAGGCTGTCGGTTACCAGAACATGACATCATACTTGTCCTCATGACAGTAAAAGACATAGTAAATGTGGAAAGGCTGTAATTTACCAGAACATGACGTCAAACTTGTCCTCGGCGCCCCATCGCACAACCTGAAACTCTGCGTTGTTCCACCGCACCTGGACAGACGACATGACTTGGTCTCATGACTCAGGACGGCTTCTTCACAGACAGGCCACATTATCATGGAACCTCTTCGCCACTTCGTGTGTCAAAACATCACACATAAATGTTGACTAGCCTGTGCAACGAAACAAGAGTGCAAAGTGGAGGAAGGTGGCAGAATGGTTAAGACGTTTATCAGCCAACACAGAGTCCATGAGAGTCTGGGTTTGAGTCCCCCCCCCCCCCCACCCCTTGCCCGTTCTCCCTAGTTTGACTGGAAAATCAAACTGAGCGTCTAGTCACTTAGATGAGATGATAAACCAAGGTCCTGTGTGCAGCAAGCACTTGGCAGCACTGATAAAACAAACCTATGGCAAAATAAGTGTTCCTATGGCAAATTCATGTGGAAGAAATCCACTCTGATAGGTATATAAATATATATCTGCGTGTGTTCAACGCCTGACTAGGCATGTTGGACTATATGTTGCTGGTCAGATTTCTGCCGAGCAGATGTGGTGTTGCATGTATGGATTTGTCCCAATGTAGTGACGCCTCCTTGAGAAACTGAAACTGGACAGAAAAATATGTTTGTCTCAAAACTCAGTATGCTTTATTCATAAATGGTCCAAGGCAGGACATGAAGGGGTATATAAACATAATATTATAAAAAAAAAAAAAACCCTGATCACAACGTGTTTGAAAACATAAAACATAAATGTAGACTATCCCATACAGTGAAACAGGATGCAGAAAAATCAGTTTTCAATGTCATAGTTAACTCACACATCCTATGTACAAAAAGGAATAAAACATCGTAAGAATGCCTAATTGTGGAGTTCAGAAAGAACAACCCCCAAACAAGAATTTTTGAAAAAAAAAAAAAAATTATATATATATATATATATATATATATATATATATAGGTGAGTCGACTTGCAAGAAATAAATTATGAAAGGAAGAGATGACAGGAAGATAAGGAAAAGCCCGGTAAAGAGGACAGTGATAGAAAAACATGATGACCAGCTACTGGTCTGTGGCTGGCTATAGAGCTGAGAGTGCTACGGGCCGGCTCAGATACATAGTCACGGTTTATCCACTTCTTGGGTGCGTCTTTGTGAGTGTTACTCAAATTTCCTGACCAACACTGCAAGTGTCTGTACCTCTCATGCCTGGCTGATGCCATGTTTGGTGCATTTCTGTTATGCATGTGTGGGTGTATGTGTGAATGTGTGTCTTCATGTTTTACATTTATTCGCTTATTTATCACCATTGTTGTCTTATTTATTTACTTATTTATTTTTTTTATTTATAATTATTATCATTTTATTAGTATTACTATTATTATTACTACTACCTTTTTCTATATTATAATTATTATTCATTTATTTATTTATTTATGTAAGCTTATCTATTATTTATTCCCCCGGTTTTTTTTTTTGTTTTTTTTTTTTTTTTGTTGTTTGTTTGTTGTTGTTTTTTTCTCAAGGCCTGACTAAGCGCGTTGGGTTACGCTGCTGGTCAGGCATCTGCTTGGCAGATGTGGTGTAGCGTATATGGTTTGTCCGAACGCAGTGACGTCTCCTTGAGCTACTGAAACTGAAACTGAAACTGATGCCGGGAAATATCCTGAGAGTGCAGCCTTGTCAGGTGGTCACAAACCTAAATGAATCACTCTGAAGCATTGTCATCACATTCATCATCACTGAAATACAGAAAACAAAATGTCTGAAGTTCTGAGGCACAAAATAAAAAGACTGTGTGTAGGTGAGTGTGTAGATGTGTGTGTGTGTAGATGTGTGTGTGTGTGTGTGTGTGTGTAGATGTGTGTGTGTTGTTGTTGTCTTCAGTTTAACGTCTTTCCACTTGAAGTGATATTAGACGAAGAAAAAAAAAATGAATTAAAAAATAAAAAAATAAATAAAAAAACACACAAAAAAACGTGGGGGTAGGGGCTGTGAGAGGGGGAGGGGTAAAAGTGTGTGTATGTGTGGAGGGTGAATAGGGAGAGACAACGCTAGGAAAAATGGAAACGTTATAAACGCCAACATCAAACAAATATAACATCTATAACAAATGTCCTATAGGACTATGCAGCAAACCTTCTGCAATAACAAATAACATATTGGAATTGTTAATAACACATTCAGTATAAAGTATGTGTGTGTGTGTAGGTGTGTCTGTACATGTGTACGTGTGTATATGTGTAGGGAGTCAGGGAAGAGGAGGAGGTTGCGGGGGGGCGGGGGGGGGGGGGGGTGAGTGTGTTTATGTTTACGAACATGCACACACACACACACACACACATCCATATGTTTGCCTGTTTTTATCTTCAGTTTAACGTCTATTCACTATAAGTGTTTTTAGACGGAAAGGAGTCAAGTAGTGGATAAAGGAAAGGGAGTGCATGTGAATATTAGTGTAAAAAAGTGTTCATGTTACGTATCAGAGGGAAGGTAGATTATTATAAAAAAAAAAGTCTAAAGAGATTGTGGTGTGTATTGAATGAGATGTCATGGTCGGGGAGGGGGGGGGGTGAATATGTATATGCATATCAACAAGTAGTAACCTACAACAATGTAAATATAAATAACAACATTAATTAATTTGCCTGTTTCTCTGTCAGTGTGTGTTCACACTCACCATGAGTTTTCTCTTGGATCTAGACTTCCTGATGACGATGCCGGTACGCACGTGGCTCAGACTGTCCACGTGCTGACAGCTCCAGTCAGGGCCTGTGAAGCCATTCCACCATAATGATGATGATGATGATGATGACAGTGATCATGATAACAGTAACAATCATAATGATAACAGTGAGTATGATACCACTACTGCCACTACTACAACTACTAATGATACTGACTACTACTACTCCTGCTACTGCTATTCCTGCTGCAGCTGCTACTACTACTGCTACTATTACTGATGATGATGATGATGATGATGATAATGATAAGAACAACAACAATAATAATAATGATGATAATAATGATGATGATGATGATAATAACAATAATAATACTAACAATAATAATAATGACAATGATGATACTAATCATAATAATAACACTAACAATGATAATTGGTATTCATCGCATGTTGTACCTCCACAGTGCAGGGTCCAGTGAAATGGCAATCGACGTCAACAAGAGGAAACAGGGTGCACAAATTACCAACACCAGCACAAAATGGAACAATTACATGCAAGACAACAGCCCGAGTCAGTGACAAAGCACACACATACACGTCTATCACTCAAAATGAAAAGATGTCAAATCAAAGAAAGATACACACACATGCTATTTATCTATCTATCTATCTATCTTTCTTTCTTTCTTTGTCTGCCTGTCTGTCTATCTGTCTAGATAGATAGAGAGATAGATAGAAAGACAGACAGAAAGACAGATATACAGATAGATAGACACATATAAGAAAGTGTCCTACACAATACTGCAAGTGTTAAACATTTAGTGGAGTCTTAATAGTGGCTGTCTGACTGCAGAAAACAAGTTACAAAACAAGAATACTGACTTTGGACATGAATACGTATTGGGTAACAATCTTTTAGGAACACACAAAAGCAAACTCTGTACCACCCCGAAAACCCCACTGCCACACAGTTTTACGTGCCATACCTTTTTGCACTGTCATCCCAATTTCTATCTCCTGGCCTTCCATGAATCGAGGGTGATCGTCTGTTTTCCAGACGTCGTAGCCTGACTTCGGGCCATACTGATAGGAGTTGTAAGAATTTGTGAAATCCCAAAATACATAGACCGTATCTGAATAAAAAAAGAAGAAGAAGAGGAATTTAATAAAGTTCACAAAAGAAACTGTTTCATGTTAAAACTGTATCCAGATTATTCAATCAAATTGTTTCATGTTAAAACTGTATCCAGATTATTCAATCAAATTGTTTCAAGTTAGAACTGTTTCCAAATCAATAACTACTACCAAGTTTGGAAACGTATCCAGAATATATTCAATGAAACTTATGAGTTAATATCAAATCTGAGATAAACTGAAAAGAACCATTTTCTTTGGATATAATGGAAATGCCAAAACTGACATGGTATTTGATTTTATTATTCTAGTGACCAAAACCTACATTTGTAAATGGGATAACAATCAACCTCGTTTGTTTATATTTAAAGTACTTCTATCCCATAGATATAAAACAGAAAAGCATACAGTTTTTTTTAAATTTCAGACAAACTAAATTCTCAGGAAAAACAAAACTGCTCACAGAAAACCCTTGCTCCTTTTGTTTCTTTTTGGATCCTTTTTAGTAATCAAAAGCAAAAAAAAATTCAACAAGTAAGTGTTATATTGTGTTGTACATGTCATTTGCTTCACACAATTATCTTGCATGTGGATTCTGATAACAATAATTCAAACACTGTCACCAACATCTATTTACAAATGACTTTCTCTCTTTTTCATGTACTTGTATTCATAGAAAACCTACTTGATTCTCTGTGTGTGATTGTCTGTTTTGGGGTTCTTCTTTTTCTGTATGTTCTTTGCACTATGGAAAAATATTATCTAATAGAAAAAAAAGAAAGAAAAACAAGAGTACAGATGCAGCAGAGCAAAAGAGAACAAAAAGGAAGGAATTAAAAGAAGAAAAAAAAACTGTCTTTCTCTCTTTCTTTATGTTTTTCCTGACCATCAGTTTTGTTGCTGTGGGCGATGACAGTTCCGGGTCCACCACCGTCCTGTTTGTTCCAGTGCCAGTCAGGTCCCCGCACCACTCGAGTCCCTAGGGGCAGCATCTCCCCAGCATTCACCTGGTCTGAAATGGAGCCACACACACCACGCTGTTTTGTCCTGTGTTCACCTGGTCTGAAATGGAGCCACACACACCACGCTGTTTTGTCCTGTGTTCACCTGGTCTGAAATGCAGCCACACAACATGCTGTTTTGTCCTGTGTTCACCTGGTCTGAAATGGAGCCACACACACCACACTGTTTTGTCCTGTGTTCACCTGGTCTGAAATGGAGCCACACACACCACGCTGTTTTGTCCTGTGTTCACCTGGTCTGAAATGGAGCCACACACACCACGCTGTTTTGTCCTGTGTTCACCTGGTCTGAAATGCAGCCACACAACATGCTGTTTTGTCCTGTGTTCACCTGGTCTGAAATGGAGCCACACACACCATGCTGTTTTGTCCTGTGTTCACCTGGTCTGAAATGGAGCCACACACAACCTGCTGTTTTGTCCTGTGTTCACCTTGTCTGAAATGCAGCCACACACACCACACTGTTTTGTCCTGTGTTCACCTGGTCTGAAGTGGAGCCACACACACCACGCTGTTTTGTCCTGTGTTCACCTGGTCTGAAATGCAGCCACACACACCACGTTTTGTACTGTGTTCACCTGGTCTGAAATGCAGCCACACACACCACGTTTTGTACTGTGTTCACCTGGTCTGAAGTGGAGCCACACACACCATGCTGTTTTGCACTGTGTTCACCTGGTCTGAAATGGAGCCACACACACCACGCTGTTTTGTCCTGTGTTCACCTGGTCTGAAATGCAGCCACACACACCATGCTGTTTTGCACTGTGTTCACCTGGTCTGAAATGGAGCCACACACACCACACTGTTTTGTCCTGTGTTCACCTGGTCTGAAATGGAGCCACACACAACCTGCTGTTTTGTCCTGTGTTCACCTGGTCTGAAATGCAGCCACACACACCACGCTGTTTTGTCCTGTGTTCACCTGGTCTGAAATGGAGCCACACACACCATGCTGTTTTGTCCTGTTTTCACCTGGTCTGAAATGCAGCCACACACACCACACTGTTTTGTCCTGTGTTCACCTGGTCTGAAATGCAGCCACACACACCATGCTGTTTTGTCCTGTGTTCACCTGGTCTGAAATGCAGCCACACACACCATGCTGTTTTGTACTGTGTTCACCTGGTCTGAAATGGAGCCACACACACCATGCTGTTTTGTCCTGTGTTCACCTGGTCTGAAATGCAGCCACACACACCATGCTGTTTTGCACTGTGTTCACCTGGTCTGAAATGGAGCCACACACACCACACTGTTTTGTCCTGTGTTCACCTGGTCTGAAATGCAGCCACACACACCACACTGTTTTGTCCTGTGTTCACCTGGTCTGAAGTGGAGCCACACACACCACGCTGTTTTGTCCTGTGTTCACCTGGTCTGAAATGCAGCCACACACACCACGTTTTGTACTGTGTTCACCTGGTCTGAAATGCAGCCACACACACCACGTTTTGTACTGTGTTCACCTGGTCTGAAGTGGAGCCACACACACCATGCTGTTTTGCACTGTGTTCACCTGGTCTGAAATGGAGCCACACACACCACGCTGTTTTGTCCTGTGTTCACCTGGTCTGAAATGCAGCCACACACACCACGCTGTTTTGTCCTGTGTTCACCTGGTCTGAAATGGAGCCACACACACCACGCTGTTTTGTCCTGTGTTCACCTGGTCTGAAATGCAGCCACACACACCACGCTGTTTTGTCCTGTGTTCACCTGGTCTGAAATGGAGCCACACACACCATGCTGTTTTGTACTGTGTTCACCTGGTCTGAAATGCAGCCACACACACCACGCTGTTTTGTCCTGTGTTCACCTTGTCTGAAATGCAGCCACACACACCACGCTGTTTTGTCCTGTGTTCACCTGGTCTGAAATGCAGCCACACACACCACACTGTTTTGTCCTGTGTTCACCTGGTCTGAAATGGAGCCACACACACCACACTGTTTTGTACTGTGTTCACCTGGTCTGAAATGGAGCCACACACACCACGCTGTTTTGTCCTGTGTGCCATGGGAATATAGGTACTGTATCATATTGTATTATATTACATTGCATTGTATTGCACTGTATTGCATTGTGTTGAGCAGCATTGTTTTGTATTGCATTGTGTTGCACTGCACTGCACTTCACTGCATTACAATATATTGTATTGTATTGTACTGTACTGTATTGTATTGTATTGTATTATATTGTATTGTACCATGTTGTGTTGTATTGTGTTGTGCTGTCACAACAGATTTCTCTGTGTGAAATTTGGGCTGTTCTCCCCAGGGCGAGAGCGTCGCCACATTGCAGCACCACATTTTTTCTGCCTTCAAGTGTTTTTGTTTTCCTAGCAAACTGGATTTTTCTACACAATTTTGCCAGGGACAACCCTTTTGTTGCCTTGGGTTCTCTTACATGTTATGCTAAGTGCATGCTGCACATAGGAACTTGGTTTATCATCTGGTTCTGCACCCAACCTTCCCAGACCAAGTAAAGATTTACAGTCCATCTCACCCTGACCTGCATTCTTCCATCTGACACAGAGATCCCACGTTACAGTTGCAAGTCTTATGGGTTCTGAACATTTGCACGCTACAGTCCTTGGTTTTTTTGGAATCTCTCCCACAAAATCTGACACTGTTCAACTTTAAAGTTTTTCTAATATAATCTCAAAACATTTGTTCAGATAACATTCAAAAGCACTGACCCTGTGCAAGCATGCACACCAGTGTGTGAGGGTGGGGGCTAGTGGTGAGGTTGGACAGGTGAGTTTGCATCTTAACAGTTTTACAACATTCCTCTGTCTTATCTATGCTAGATGTATTGTAAAAGACACTCAGAGCCGCAGGGTGAGCACTATGTAAATGCACATTAAAATTACATTATACTGACTTCAGCCTCGCTTTCACTTCATGAACATGAAGGTGGAGGTCGCTGCTGGCTTGTCGCTTGCACTGTCGTCTGCTAGGTCAATCGCCTTCAATTTGAAGGCTGCATCATAGGCATAACGTCACTTTTTCGGCATAATGAGGGTGTACACTTGAGCAGAGTAGAACTGAATGCTGATCTGAAGGCTTTAATGTGTGCAGACTTTATTTATAAAACGTGAACAGTTAGCACACTATCCTGAAGCTCATCCAAAAATTCATGGACAGAAATCATGATTTTGGTGAGTTGAAGGGCAGCTAAGAATAGACGAGAACGTGACACTCCTGGGATTGTTAAAATCCGCAAATAAGCCGCATCATTGTATAAGCCGCAGAGGTTGAAGCTGGGGTAAAAAGTCGCAGCTTATAGACCGAACTTTACGGTAATTACTTGTCTGAAACGGACTGTTACAGCTCTGTGTTGTCTGAAACCAATTCACACACACACACACACACACACAGCACACACAAACACACCCAAAGAGCAGAACAATGTACCTGTTTTCTCATACGTGTCCTCCAAGTTACTGCCTCGACGTCTGATCCGCGTTTGGCTGGAGGGCTTTTCCATCTCTGTCATCACTGTCCTCACCACCTCGTCCTGACAGTCACCAGCATCAGTTTTCACTTTCACTTTCTCTAGGAGGTGTCAATGCATTCCGAAAAATCCAGATATGCTAAATCACATCTGCTGGGCAGTTGCCTGACCAGTAACATGGCACAACATGCTTGGCCAGTTCTTGTGTGTATGTACATCAGTATCAGTTTCAGTTTCAGTAGCTCAAGGAGGCGTCACTGCATTCGGACAAATCCATATACGCTACACCACATCTGCCAAGCAGATGCCTGACCAGCAGCATAACCCAACGCGCTTAGTCAGGCCTTGAGAAAAAAAAGGTGAATAAATAATAGATAAGCTTACATAAATAAATAAATAAATAATAATTATAATATAAAAAGGTAGTAGTAATGATAATAATAATAAAATAATAATAATAATAATAATAATAAATAACTAAGACAACAATGATGATAAATAAGCAAATAAATGTACAACATGAAGACACATATGTCTGTGTACCTATCAGAGTGGATTTCTTCCACATCATTTTGCCAGAGTGCAACCCTGTTGTTGCTGTGGGGTCTTTTCCAGTGTGCCAAATTAAGAGCTGTGCCCGGGACCACAGTTAATCATCTCTTCTGAATGACTGGACGCTCAGTTTGATGTTCCAGTCAAACTTGGGAGAAAGGACGAGTGTGGGAATTGAACCCAGACCCTTAGGGATACTGCACTGGCAGATGAACATCTTAACCATTCTGTCACCTTGCACCAGCATCAGAAATAAGTAAAATTAGTGCGTAATGATAATAATAATGATGATGATATGATAATAATGATGATAATATCAATAATAACAATAACGATAATAATCATGATAACCATAATAATAACAATCACAATAACAACAACAACAATAAAATTGATAATGATAGGAATTCAGAATAACACTCCCAGACATTTCCAGAGCTTCTCAAGTCTGAACACGTTTCCCCTGTCTTTCAGTGTCTCCACTGGTTGCCTGTTTCTGTTTCCAAGCTATCCACTCGGACCTTTTCAGGAACAGAGTGTCTTTCTAACTGCTTCAATGCAAATCTGTGCTCCACCCTCGCCAGCTCCTCTCTTCTTCTGAAGCGCAAATTCAAAGGACACATCTCGTGAGAACTAAGACCTGCGGACATGTATACTGATTGTTTTCCAGCCCCAAGAACACGACAGGCTCCCCGACTGTTCAACACTGACTCCTTCACTCTGTCAAATATAGCCTCAGAACTCACCTCTTCTCTCAACAATATGTTCTGTTGTGGTGTTTCCATCCAAACAGTATGTACTCCTGTTCAGTTGGAATGTCTGACTATGTGTACATAAATATGTGTGTATCTATCTATCTATTTATATATCTATCTATAATATACATAGATATGTATATGTATATATGAAAATTATATATCTATATCTATCTATCTATCTATCTATCTATCTATATATATATAAATAGAGAGAGAGAGAGAGAGAGAGAATCAGTATCAGTATCTGTATCAGTAGCTCAAGGAGGCATCACTGCGTTCGGTCAAATCCATATACACTACACCACATCTGCCAAGCAGATGCCTGACCAGCAGCATAACCCAACGCGCTTATTCAGGCCTTGAGAAAAAAAAGAGAGAGAGAGAGAGAGAGATACACAAACACACATGTGTGTATGTCTCTCTGTGTGTGCATGTGTGGATGTGGATGTGGGTGTGGGTGTTTGAGTGTGAGTGTGTGTGTGTGTATGTGTGTGTGTGTGTGCGTGTGTGTGCATGTGCATGCACTCATGCCTGCATGCACACATGCAGATATGTGTGTGACCAAAAGACTTTGTTCTGACAGTAGGGATGCATACAAAGATGAGCATAAGAATGACCAGTTTCAGTTTGAAGGAAGCATTATTGTGTGTTGACTGATCCATGAGAACGACCAGTTTCAGTTTGAAGGAAGCATTACAGAGTGTGGACTGATGTTTGAAGGAAGCATTACAGAGTGTGGACTGATGTTTGAAGGAAGCATTACAGTGTGCCGACTGATCCATGAGAACGACCAGTTTCAGTCTGAAGGAAGCATTACAGAGTGTGGACTGATGTTTGAAGGAAGCATTACAGTGTGTCGACTGATCCATGAGAACGACCAGTTTCAGTTTGAAGGAAGCATTACAGAGTGTGGACTGATGTTTGAAGGAAGCATTACAGTGTGTGGACAGATCCATGAGAACGACCAGTTTCAGTTTGAAGGAAGCATTACAGTGTGTGGACTGATGTTTGAAGGAAGCATTACAGTGTGTGGACAGATCCATGAGAACGACCAGTTTCAGTTTGAAGGAAGCATTACAGAGTGTGGACTGATGTTTGAAGGAAGCATTACAGTGTGTCGACTGATCCATGAGAACGAGCAGTTTCAGTTTGAAGGAAGCATTACAGAGTGTGGACTGATGTTTGAAGGAAGCATTACAGAGTGTCGACTGATCCATGAGAACGACCAGTTTCAGTTTGAAGGAAGCATTACAGAGTGTGGACTGATGTTTGAAGGAAGCATTACAGAGTGTGGACTGATGTTTGAAGGAAGCATTACAGTGTGTGGACTGATGTTTGAAGGAAGCATTACAGAGTGTGGACTGATGTTTGAAGGAAGCATTACAGAGTGTGGACTGATGTTTGAAGGAAGCATTACAGAGTGTGGGCTGATGTTTGAAGGAAGCATTACAGTGTGTGGACTGATGTTTGAAGGAAGCATTACAGAGTGTGGACTGATGTTTGAAGGAAGCATTACAGAGTGTGGGCTGATGTTTGAAGGAAGCATTACAGAGTGTGGACTGATGTTTGAAGGAAGCATTACAGTGTGGACTGATGTTTGAAGGAAGCATTACAGAGTGTGGACTGATGTTTGAAGGAAGCATTACAGAGTGTGGGCTGATGTTTGAAGGAAGCATTACAGAGTGTGGACTGATCCAAACCTGCTCCACCACACCTGTTAAAAAGAAAAACAGGGTCTGGGGGAGCAGATGCCTGAAATCTGCATGAACCCAAAGTGCTGCTGTGGCTGTGAGCGTCTACCCTAGGTTTGTGTAAAACATTCAGCATCATTTGAAAAAAATGCATACAAGCATCAAACAAAAATGAAGTGACAAAATACACAAAAAACCCCAATCACTATGACAATGACAATTTCAAGTTCAAGGAGTTGTCAAGGTGTGTGGACTAATCCATATAAGCTTCAATACATCTGCTTAAGAAAAAAGGAAAAAGGTGGGGGGTGGAAACAGATGCCTGGAACACTGTGAAGTCAAAACGCTGGTTTTAAACAAAATACCCCCCTTCCTCCCCTGAAAACAGAGTATGGCTGCCTATAAGGCGTGATAAAAATGGTCAAAGATGTAAGAGCCCACTCGGTTACATACAAGTGAACGTGGGAGTTGCAGCCCATGAACGAAGAAGAAGAAGAAGAAGAAGAAGCAAAATACAGCCACCAGGAATACTGTATGCTCATGCAGACAGACAGTAACAAAATATACATATTCTTCCTTGTGTTAAAATAAAGAGTTCATTCCTGTATTTTTCAACAACAGATTTAACTCCTCATCCTTAACTTACACACATGTTTTTGTCTAGCTTATCCAAATGTCCGCTAGCGAATTGCCTGTAGGCATTCTGACATTAGACGTTATCTGTTTTTACTGGTCAGTTTATTTTATGGATAGTTGATTGATTCTTTTACTTTGCTTTACATCCCCCAGATTTCCTTTCTCATGCTGAATTTTCCTGTGCTGTCACATATGTATGCATACATGGTTCAAGCACATACTCATACTCCACACATGCACAGTGCATGCACACATTTCTTTTTCTTCTGTCTAAAATCAGTTTAATAACAGATATTAAGTGAATGACCAACAAGATACGACCAATGATGACATTTAACTCATGCTGAATTAATTAGCAACCAACAGTGATGAATCCACAAACAGCACACGTCACCTTCTGATCCTCGTCCAGCTCATCATTCAGTCCCTGAACTACAGCTCTCAGGCGTTCCTCAGACGGCTGATCATTGCTCTTTCGTACAACGGCAAGTGTTTTTCCTATCGTCTCCTGTAGGGTAGGAAAAAATTATTGATTATTTGATTAGAAAATAAACAAGATTTTCAGAATTAAATGGAAAAATATGGAACTTGTGTGAACAACAAACCCTCTTCCCCACCCCGAAAAAAAAAATCCCTGGTAAAAGCATGATAACATCAAACAACTGTAACAGGTGTCCAATAGGACTGCACAGCAACCCTTCTGCAGTGTCAGACAGTTTCAGTTTCAGTTTCTCAAGGAGGTGTCACTGCATTCAGACAAATCCATATACGCTACACCACATTTGCTAGGCAGATGCCTGACCAGCAGCATAACCCAATGCGCTTAATCAGGCCTTGAGTGTATGCTTATAAATTTGTGTGCTTATCAAGAGTCGTGGATTTCTTCTACGGAATTTTGCCAGAGGACAACACTCTCATTGCCATGGGTTCTTTACCAGTGCACTAAATGCGTGCTGTACACAGGACCTCGATTTATTGTCTCATCCCAATGACTTGACGCTTATTTTGATTTTCCAGTCAAACTTGGGAGAAAGGCTGACAGCAGGATTTGAACCCACATCCTCGTGAACTCTCCATCTTGAGCGTTCAGACATTCTGCCAAGTTCATCCTTAGAGGCAGTATCTTTTAAATGTCAACCCATTCAGCCTTCACAGCCTCTGCAGGTTTCCACGCCATGTGTGTGGTTCGTCCGTCGGGATCGACGAGGACCATCTAGTCATCCTGGGGGTGGGTGGGTTGGGCTCTGTGGGTGCGCAGATGACTGATCAGGCCAATCCGCGCCCAGAAGGTTCTGACGCAGTGTGGACAGGGGATGGTGGGCGGCTGTCAGGGACTTGCTGGCACTGCTTTTCCTGGTCTGTCTGCGTTGCTCTGCTGCAGTTTCCACGCCACAGTGATGTGGAAAAAGCAACAATATACTGTTTTTCCTCAAAGATGGGTGTGGACATCTGGAAACACTGTACAAGTTAGTGCTCTCTCCTTGTGCTTCATGTATTTATAGCAATTAGGAAATAACCGGTTTGCGTTGCTCCTTACCTGAACCAGGAAATAACCGGTTTGCGTTGCTCCTTACCTGAACCAGGAAATAACCGGTTTGTGTTGCTCCTTACCTGAACCAGGAAATAACCGGTTTGCGTTGCTCCTTACCTGAACCAGGAAATAACCGGTTTGCGTTGCTCCTTACCTGAACCAGGAAATATCCACACGGTTTGCGTTGCTCCTTACCTGAACCAGAAAATAACCGGTTTGCGTTGCTCCTTACCTGAACCAGGAAATAACCGGTTTGCGTTGCTCCTTATCTGAACCAGGAAATATCCACACAGTTTGCGTTGCTCCTTACCTGAACCAGGAAATATCCTCAGAGATTGTGTTGCTCCTTACCTGAACCAGGAAATATCCACACAGTTTGCGTTGCTCCTTACCTGGACCAGGAAATAACCACACAGTTTGTGTTGCTCCTTACCTGAACCAGGAAATATCCTCAGAGATTGTGTTGCTCCTTACCTGAACCAGGAAATATCCACACAGTTTGCGTTGCTCCTTACCTGAACCAGGAAATATCCACACAGTTTGCGTTGCTCCTTACCTGAACCAGGAAATATCCTCACAGTTTGTGTTGCTCCTTACCTGAACCAGGAAATATCCACACAGTTTGCGTTGCTCCTTACCTGAACCAGGAAATATCCTCACAGTTTGCGTTGCTCCTTACCTGAACCAGGAAATATCCACACAGTTTCTGCACATCCTTGGTCTCCATGAACTGACCATTTCCCACTTCTGCCATGGTCTTCAGCATTTCCTGCAATCAGTGAAGTCAGGGCTTAGCCTATTTTCCTTCTTATTTTAATTCAATCTTTTGTCTTCTATCAAAGACTGAACATTGGTTTATTGTCTACATAAAGGTACAGAAAATCAATATTTGACATATGCAAACATAAGAATAGAATGTAAGTAAACTGAAACTGTGCATTTTTCTTTTCTTTTTTGTGCTCAATACTTGACTTATTTCAGAGTCTGACATAACCGAGGTCACACACAGTGTTCCACTCCTTACAACCAAAATCACAGTGTCAATTCACCAAAAGACGATCACACAGCAGTGTCCACCCCATTCCACACACCAGAAAGGTACACAACAGCATTTGTCACCCATTCCAACACCAGACAGAGTCACACAGCAGTGTCCACATTCACACACCAGACAAGGTCACAGCAGTTTCCCCCATTCCAACACCAACAGAGGTAAGCATGTCCACCCATTCCAACCCAGACAGAGGTCACACAGCAGTGTCCACCCCATTCCACACACCAGACAGAGGTCACACAGCAGTGTCCACCCCATTCCACACACAGACAGATGTCACACAGCAGTGTCCACCCCATTCCACATACCAGACAGAGTCACACAGCAGTGTCCACCCCATTCCACACACCAGACAGAGGTCACACAGCAGTGTCCACCCCATTCCACACACCAGACAGAGGTCACACAGCAGTGTCCACCCCATTCCACACACCACACAGACAGAGGTCACACAGCAGTGTCCACCCCATTCCACACACCACACAGACAGAGGTCACACAGCAGTGTCCACCCCATTCCACACACCAGACAGAGGTCACACAGCAGTGTCCACCCCATTCCACACACCAGACAGAGGTCACACAGCAGTGTCCACCCCATTCCACACACCAGACAGACAGAGGTCACACAGCAGTGTCCACCCCATTCCACACACCAGACAGAGGTCACACAGCAGTGTCCACCCCATTCCACACACCAGACAGAGGTCACACAGCAGTGTCCACCCCATTCCACACACCAGACAGAGGTCACACAGCAGTGTCCACCCCATTCCACACACCACACAGACAGAGGTCACACAGCAGTGTCCACCCCATTCCACACACCAGACAGAGGTCACACAGCAGTGTCCACCCCATTCCACACACCACACAGACAGAGGTCACACAGCAGTGTCCACCCCATTCCACACACCAGACAGAGGTCACACAGCAGTGTCCACCCCATTCCACACACCAGACAGATGTCACACAGCAGTGTCCACCCCATTCCACACACCACACAGACAGAGGTCACACAGCAGTGTCCACCCCATTCCACACACCAGACAGAGGTCACACAGCAGTGTCCACCCCATTCCACACACCAGACAGACAGAGGTCACACAGCAGTGTCCACCCCATTCCACACACCAGACAGAGGTCACACAGCAGTGTCCACCCCATTCCACACACCACACAGACAGAGGTCACACAGCAGTGTCCACCCCATTCCACACACCACACAGAGGTCACACAGCAGTGTCCACCCCATTCCACACACCAGACAGAGGTCACACAGCAGTGTCCACCCCATTCCACACACCAGACAGAGGTCACACAGCAGTGTCCACCCCATTCCACACACCAGACAGAGGTCACACAGCAGTGTCCACCCCATTCCACACACCAGACAGAGGTCACACAGCAGTGTCCACCCCATTCCACAACCAGACAGAGGTCACACAGCAGTGTCCACCCCATTCCACATACCAGACAGAGGTCACACAGCAGTGTCCACCCCATTCCACACACCAGAGGTCACACAGCAGTGTCCACCCCATTCCACACACCAGACAGAGGTCACACAGCAGTGTCCACCCCATTCCACACACCAGACAGAGGTCACACAGCAGTGTCCACCCCATTCCACACACCAGACAGAGGTCACACAGCAGTGTCCACCCCATTCCACACACCAGACAGATGTCACACAGCAGTGTCCACCCCATTCCACACACCACACAGAGGTCACACAGCAGTGTCCACCCCATTCCACACACCAGACAGACAGAGGTCACACAGCAGTGTCCACCCCATTCCACACACCACACAGACAGAGGTCACACAGCAGTGTCCACCCCATTCCACACACCACACAGACAGAGGTCACACAGCAGTGTCCACCCCATTCCACACACCACACAGACAGAGGTCACACAGCAGTGTCCACCCCATTCCACACACCAGAGGTCACACAGCAGTGTCCACCCCATTCCACACACCAGACAGAGGTCACACAGCAGTGTCCACCCCATTCCACACACCAGACAGAGGTCACACAGCAGTGTCCACCCCATTCCACACACCACACAGACAGAGGTCACACAGCAGTGTCCACCCCATTCCACACACCAGACAGAGGTCACACAGCAGTGTCCACCCCATTCCACACACCACACAGACAGAGGTCACACAGCAGTGTCCACCCCATTCCACACACCACACAGACAGAGGTCACACAGCAGTGTCCACCCCATTCCACACACCAGACAGAGGTCACACAGCAGTGTCCACCCCATTCCACACACCACACAGACAGATGTCACACAGCAGTGTCCACCCCATTCCACACACCAGACAGAGGTCACACAGCAGTGTCCACCCCATTCTACACACCACACAGACAGAGGTCACACAGCAGTGTCCACCCCATTCCACACACCAGACAGAGGTCACACAGCAGTGTCCACCCCATTCCACACACCACACAGACAGAGGTCACACAGCAGTGTCCACCCCATTCCACACACCACACAGACAGAGGTCACACAGCAGTGTCCACCCCATTCCACACACCAGACAGAGGTCACACAGCAGTGTCCACCCCATTCCACACACCACACAGACAGAGGTCACACAGCAGTGTCCACCCCATTCCACACACCAGACAGAGGTCACACAGCAGTGTCCACCCCATTCCACACACCACACAGACAGAGGTCACACAGCAGTGTCCACCCCATTCCACACACCACACAGACAGATGTCACACAGCAGTGTCCACCCCATTCCACACACCAGACAGAGGTCACACAGCAGTGTCCACCCCATTCCACACACCAGACAGATGTCACACAGCAGTGTCCACCCCATTCCACACACCAGACAGAGGTCACACAGCAGTGTCCACCCCATTCCACACACCACACAGACAGAGGTCACACAGCAGTGTCCACCCCATTCCACACACCAGACAGAGGTCACACAGCAGTGTCCACCCCATTCCACACACCAGACAGAGGTCACACAGCAGTGTCCACCCCATTCCACACACCAGACAGAGGTCACACAGCAGTGTCCACCCCATTCCACACACCAGACAGAGGTCACACAGCAGTGTCCACCCCATTCCACACACCAGACAGAGGTCACACAGCAGTGTCCACCCCATTCCACACACCACACAGACAGAGGTCACACAGCAGTGTCCACCCCATTCCACACACCACACAGACAGAGGTCACACAGCAGTGTCCACCCCATTCCACACACCACACAGACAGAGGTCACACAGCAGTGTCCACCCCATTCCACACACCACACAGACAGAGGTCACACAGCAGTGTCCACCCCATTCCACACACCAGACAGATGTCACACAGCAGTGTCCACCCCATTCCACACACCAGACAGAGGTCACACAGCAGTGTCCACCCCATTCCACACACCAGACAGAGGTCACACAGCAGTGTCCACCCCATTCCACACACCAGACAGAGGTCACACAGCAGTGTCCACCCCATTCCACACACCAGACAGATGTCTGTTAAAACACAGACTGCGTCATCTTGAGACTCTGAAGGACTACCAAGTTAGATATATATACATTGTGAAGTGCTGCCCTAGTTGAAGCGTGTCCACCTGGGAAGCCAGAGAATCTGTGTGCACTGGTTTGAATACCACAGTCATCAGTATTTTCTCCCCCACTAGACCTTGAGTGGTGGTCTGGATGCTAGTTATTCAGATGAGATGATAAACTGAGGTCCCATGTGCAGCATGTACTTAGCCCACGTAGAAGAACCCACACTAACAAAAGGTTTGTCTGTGGCAATATATTATGAAGAAAAATCCACTTCGATAGTGAAACAAATAAAACTGCAGACAGAAAAAAACATATAAAAAACCGGTGGCACTCTCGGTGTAGCGATGCGCTCTCCCTGGGGTAGAGCAGCCCGAATTTCACACAGAGAAATCTGTTGTGACAAAAAGAGTGATACAGTACACTTAAACAACTTAGTGTGTGTTACAAAAAATCTATTAAAAACAACAACAAAAAACAACAAACCCATTTGTTCATGAGCTGAGTGCGAGTCAGTTGGAACAGGAATGTACAAAACACGACAATGTTCTTACTCTGTCTGGGTTTCCGCCAACAGGGATGTAGATGACAGGATGAACCACTTGGTACTTCTGCTTTGTGGCGAAATCCAGCATGAGCTTCGTCACCGCAGACCTCACCTGTTGGAGTGAGACATGTCACTGTCACACCATCAGTGCCAGTGATGGGCACGATGAACGAGTGGTTAAAGCATGTGGCGTACTATCTGATGGTCCTGGGTTCAAATCACTGGTCATGGCACTTGTGGAGATTTTCCTGATATGTCTCCCAGGTCAACCGATGTGCAGACCTGCTAGTGGCTGAACCCCATTCATGTGTATATGCTCGCAGAAAATCCAATGTTTTTTTGTTTTTTTTTAAGTTTGTGTTTTTTCCAATGTGCATGTTGGAGATCTTTCAATCCAGTCAGTGCTTGGTGGGTTAGGCAAACAAGATCATACCTGGCATGCACACCTGTGAAAAATGCTGATGGTGAGATATTCCAATGCAAAACAAGACACAAAAAATGTACACTGTCATTATGACTGATATGATCAGTGATGTGGACATTTACTATTACCATCATCATCACCTTTATCATCATCATCATCACATTGTTCAAGACTACATCTATGTATCATTGCTGTGTTCATATGAATCTGTGTGTGTGTGTGTGTGTGTGTGTGTGTGTGTGTGTGTGTGTGTGTGTCCCCATGAGTGTGTGTATATGTGTGTGTCTGCACGTGTTGAAGTGTAAGTATGTATACATGAGTGTTAGAGAGAGAAAGAGAGAGTGGGGGCACACAGACAGACAGAAGAGAAGAGAAGAGAGACACAGAGAGAGAGACAGAGACAGACAGACAGAGACAGAGAGAGACAAACTGAGACAGAGCTTTGCATGTGCATATGTAGTGCTTGTAAGAGAGAGAGAGAGAGAGAGAGAGAGGGAGACAGGGAGAGACAGAGAGAAACACAGAGAGACACAGAGAGAGATTACGATGGAAGACAGATTAAATCATTACAATTAAAATTCCCTGTTCCCCAGTTAACTCTTCAATAGTACACTAATAGTCAGTGAATACCGTTCTGAAGACTGGCAGTCTAACAGCAGTATTTTTCTGGCAAAAAAACTGTCTTGTCTGAAGACTTGCAAGCCTGACATTTTCTTATTTACAAACCTGGGTTTAAAGAGAAAAAGAAACAAAGAAAAACATCAAATGATACTGACGTGCATTTTGTTATAGGCTACATCCGTGCCCCCATCATCATAGTTTTCAGTCGCGTAGCCATCACTAAGGAAGATGATGCGTGGTTTAACATCATACATTCCGGAAATAGATATCACACCCGCTGCAAGAATTCAACAAAATGCAAGACTGTTAACATCAATACAAGTGATGCATCACTATACCACATGGAAGTGTGATGCTCAGTTTGAAAATCACATTTCATCAAACCTGAAATTTATCTGCATCTATTCTATGCTGAAATGTTTTCTCATATTTTACATATATTTCTCATATTTTACTAACACAATAATGAATCCAACATAATACTACACTGTGTTGAAGCATCATGTTTAATTTGATTCAAAATTAATCAAATTTAAGGTATATCTGCATCTATTTTACACTGAAGTATCTTTTTCAAATATTTCTTAAAGATGAACCCTATAATTAATCCAAAATAACACTATTACTGTATTAAAGCACCATGCTCAATCTGATTCTCCATTCACCAAACCTGGAACTGATCAACACTTGTTCGGTTCTGGAGTGTTTTCCAGTTTCTTAATGCTTTCTCTTAATCTTCTTGTTCATCAGATGGACAACCCAGTCTCTGCGATGAAGGCAGCTGTATGCTGCAGGTCCTCCACACAGCCACAGAGCTTCTGGGTCACTGGAGTTGGGTGGGGCCAGTACCTCTTCCTGCGCACTTCATGGAGCTTCTGGGTCACTGGAGTTGGGTGGGGCCAGTACCTCTTCCTGCGCACTTCATGGAGCTTCTGGGTCACTGGAGTTGGGTGGGGCCAGTACCTCTTCCTCACCACCTCATAGAGCTTGTGGGTCACTGGAGTTGGGTGGGGCCAGTACCTCTTCCTGCGCACCTCATAGAGCTTCTGGGTCACTGGAGTTGGGTGGGGCCAGTACCTCTTCCTGCGCACCTCATGGAGCTTCTGGGTCACTGGAGTTGGGTGGGGCCAGTACCTCTTCCTGCGCACCTCATAGAGCTTCTGGGTCACTGGAGTTGGGTGGGGCCAGTACCTCTTCCTCACCACCTCATAGAGCTTGTGGGTCACTGGAGTTGGGTGGGGCCAGTACCTCTTCCTGCGCACCTCATAGAGCTTCTGGGTCACTGGAGTTGGGTGGGGCCAGTACCTCTTCCTGCGCACCTCATAGAGCTTCTGGGTCACTGGAGTTGGGTGGGGCCAGTACCTCTTCCTGCGCACTTCATGGAGCGGGCAGGACTGCAGCAGATGCTCTGTTGTCTGGCTGTCAGTTCCAGTAACACAATGATGAATCCAACATCCAGCGAGCTGTTTTGTGCTCAGTATGTTTATTTCAGCCCCAGTAAAATAATCACTTCAGAATACAGGAGCAGGAAATGCAACCAGCAGTTCTACAACAGAAGCAGGAGGGCTATTTCCTGAATGAATGTGCATGCGCACACACACACACACAGAGTGAGTCAGACACACACATACACACACACACACACACACATATACACTCAGGAAATGTATATAAAATGTATAGGTGGCAAGCAAATAACTGTAAGCCATCTACTCATTCATTGTGCGAGCATAAGACAGTTACTTCCAAAAGATGTAGTTGATGACTTTTCTTCCAATATTTCATTAGCCACTGAAAAGATTTTGAATGATTATTCATTGCTTAGAATGTTTTCAGAAATTTTAAACTCCAGTCCAGTTGGTATACTCCTTTGATGTATTATATTTAATACTGTTATTCATATTTACATTGTTGTAGGTTAATACTTGTTGATATGCATATACATATTCTCCTTCCCATGACAACTCATTCAATACACACCACAACCTTTTTAGACTTTTTCTTATAATATACTTTTCCTCTGATACATAACATGAACTTTTTTTCTTTTTTTTTTCTTTTTTTTTTTTTACTTTACACTAATATTCACATGCATTCCCTTTCCTTTATACACTACTTTACTCCTTTCTGTCTAAAAACACTTATAGTGAACAGACGTTAAACTGAAGGAAACTCAGGAAATACAATGACCAGGAAGCGGGTGTCCATGGATTCCAGTCCCATGTACAGAGGGGATTTCTGCTCCCCCCTCCACCAGATCCTGAGTGGTGGTCTGGATTCTAGTCATTGAAATGAGATGATGCATAGCATGCACTTGTCGCACATAACTGAACCCAAAGAAACAAAGGGTTTTCCCTGGCAAAATTCAGAAGAAAAAATAATTTCAATAGACAAACAAATACACTCGCAGACAAGAAAAAAAAAAGAAAAAAAAAGAGAGGCAAGGCCTTCAAGACTCACTTGTGATACACACTTTATCCAATAAAGGAATCATGAGAAAAAACAAAGAGGGGGAAAACAAAATCAGTAAAAATATATTCTGAAGTAAACATTATCAAGCTTTAGAAAAAGAACAAGAGATAAGCCTTGCAGTGGAACTGAACCAAGAACATAACAGCTGGAAGCAAGCAGACTAACTCACAACGTGACAGCACATCTACTTGTTGACAGCTTAGCGCTAAAAAATGAATACTGTATTCGAGATGATAAAACTGTTTAAATCATGTTATTTTGATGTATTGTGATTATCGAAAAAGCTTTCTAAGTTGGCAGTAAAGAAGATGTTGCCATAGCCTGAGACATGCCACAACATTTTGGCTGTCCCTCTCTAAACCTGCATGGCAGACTGCTGTACACAATGCTGAAACCCACGGAAACTGAAAGGTGTCATCGATTCAGTTTGTTTTTAGCTACTTTCATTCTAATTAATTCAGTATCCACTTTAAATCATTACATATGCAGTAAACACGTCAAAAGTGTAGTCAATGTCAATGTATCTGTTCTGTCCAGAATTTGTATTTATTTTCTTTTAATTTTGAACAAGAAAAACAATATCATGCCGTCTTCAAACCCAAACATACATTCCAGCAACTGGGTAGAGCTTAGTTATAAATTTCTGGATCTGGAGTCTCAAAGAAATATTCTTGTTTAGACTTGAAAACTATTATTGGTATTACTGTAAATATTTTTATTCCACTATCTATGTATAATCCAAAGTCAGTATTGGCAGACAAAGTATTTCAAGAGAAAATGAGTTTGCTAAAGTTTACCATGGACACACACACACACACACACACACAGACAACCGAACACTGGGATATAACATAGGCTCACTTTGTTTACACAAGTCAGTTAATAAAATGAACTGCAGCAACACACTTTCGTCATGGAGATCAGCCTGCAC
>NC_134899.1:3508648-3516148 GCF_041734735.1 Babylonia areolata
TAAAACAATTTGTAAGCACATGCAATGAATCTCAGTAATGGCACCTGGTGGGTAAAGGGTGGAGATACTTCCCATCTCCCAGGTCAACCTGTATGCAGACCAGTCAGTGCCTTAACCCCCTTCATGTGTGTACGCACACAGATGATTAAATATGCACGTTAAAGATCCTGTAATCCACTTCAGCATTCGGTGGGTGATGGAAACAAGAACATACCCAGCATGCACATGGAAACCGTTAAATTATGTAATTTTTTTCTGTTTTTTTCCCCCCCAAAATCAGATATTACATGGCCTTGTGGCCATAATTTAATGGTTTCAGTTTTCACTTTCAAGGAGGTATCACAGGATGTGGACCAATCCATACATGATACACCACATCTGCTTTGAAAAAAAAAAGATGAAAAAAGCAGTATCCTGACCTTCATATAAACCAATACACTGGTCAGGTATTGTGTCATACAAATCAAACAACAACACTCACACACAACACACACAACACACACACACACACACACACACACACACAAACACAACACACACACACACAAACACAACACACACACACACACACACACACACACACACCACACATATACACAAAGGGAATGAAATAAACAGTTTCACTTGACAAAACAACAACAACAACCCCCCCCCCAAAAAAAAACAAACAAACCAGAAACAATGTGTGAGTCTGACCTTGACAGCCTGTTCAAGGTTTGTGTCAAAAAAAGAAAAGAAAAAAAAGGCCACCACTTAAAGTGACCCAAACAATGATATATCTATCACATAATGTGACGCAGACAGACAACACAGCACAACACAACACAACAAAACAAACACAACACAGCACAACACAGCACAGCACACTATCTCTCACACAGCATGACGCACCATGCAGGTAGGCCCTCTGCAATGCCTCGTCAAGGTTCCAGTTCTCCAGATCACAGCCACTGAGGGTCTCTGGACACAGTCATCATTGTTAAGAGGAGGGGGAGGAGGAGGAGGAGGGGGAGGGGGGAGGGGGAGGGGGAGGGGGAGGAGGAGGTGGAGGAGGAGGATAAGGAGGGGGAGGAGGAGGAGAAGGATGAAGAGGGGGAGGAGGAGGTGGATGAGGAGGAGGTGGAGGAGGAGGAGGAGGAGGGGGGAGGAGGGGGAGGACAGGGGTGTGGGGGGGGGGTAGGAGGAGGTGGATGAGGAGGGGGAGGAGGAGGAGGGGGAGGAGGGGGAGGATGGGGGGGGAGGAGGAGGTGGATGAGGAGGAGGTGGAGGAGGAGGAGGAGGTGGAGGAGGAGGAGGGGGGAGGAGGTGGATGAGGAGGGGGAGGAGGTGGATGAGGATGAGGATGAGGAGGAGGAGGAGGAGGAGGAGGAGGTGGAGGAGGAGGAGGGGGAGGAGAAGGAGAAGGATGAGGAGGGGAGGAGGAGGGGAAGGAGGAGGAGGAGGAGGAGGAAAAAGAAGAGGAGAAGGGGGAGGAAGAGGAGGAGGAGGGGGGTAAGAGAAAAAGGGAGAAGAACAAAGAACAAGACCAAGGAGAAGAAGAACAACAAGAACAAGAACAAGAACAAGAAGAACAAGACCTAGACCAAGGAGAAGAAGAAGAAAGAAGAAATGTATTTATGTGGTGTTAAATCTCGTGTCGAAACAACTCAAAGTGCCATCACACCCAACTTTCACCCAACAACAACACATAGAGCCAGCCAAGTCATGTGATGACATGACAAGGAAGAACATGGAGTTCCATGAACACCATGCACAAAAACAGCCACATATAATCTTGGGATTTCATGAAATTACTGACAGGTTCAGGGTTTGGATAAAATCTGATATAATAATGATTTATTTTTTTAGTGCTTTTTCCGTGAAAAACATGCTCAACTGTGCTGCACAATGTAAAAACCAATGTTTCAAAAGATTCATTTAATCATTGAGATGACAACTTGTATGCATAACCCTGTACAGACATCCAACTTAACTCTTGAACACGAAGTGCACACACACACACACACACATGTTCTTGTTTCCACCTTTCTAGCCTGGATTTTTTTAAAATGCCTTCGGAATTCTATTACCCTCAGAAAATAAAATCCATTCGGCTGAATTCAAATCAGTTCTCTGACACGATGAAGGAGAAGAAAGAGGAACGGTCTGACACTGACTCCTACCTCGGACAGCCTCACAAGCTCTGGTGCTGTCTTCCTGTGAGGTGGACTCCGCCTTCTGGTGCCCCTGGTCATGGTGCTGTCCCCTGTCAAACGTGCGCCCCATTTACTCACACCACACCAGATCAAACCAAATGACAGGCACAACAGTCCAGTGGTTAAAGCGTGGTCCCCTGTCAAACGTGCGCCCCATTTACACACACCACCAGATCAAACCAAATGACAGGCACAACAGACCAATGGTTAAAGCGTGGTCCCCTGTCAAACGTGTGCCCCATTTACTCACACCACACCAGATCAAACCAAATGACGGGCACAACAGTCCAGTGGTTAAAGTGTTGGACTTTCAATCTGAGGGTTCCGGGCCTGATTCCTGGCCACGGCGCCTGGTGGTAAAGGGTGGAGATTTTTGCAATCTCCCAGGTCAACAGATGTGTAGACCTGCTAGTGCCTGACCTGGTGGTTACATGGTGGAGATTTTTCCCATCTTCCAAGTCCAACAGATGTGCAGACCTGCTAGTGCTTAACCCCCTTTTGTGTGTATATGCACACAGACGATCAAATAAGCATGTTAAAGATCCTGTAATCCATGTCAGCATTTGGTGGGTTATGGAAACAAGAACATACCTGATATGCATCCCCTCCCACCCTCTCCCGAAAATGGAGTATGACTGCCTACATGGTGGGGGTAAAAACGGTCATAGACATAAAAACCCCACACATGTATACAAGTAAAGATGGGAGTGACATTGCGTTTGGACGAATCCATATACACTACACCACATCTGCTGGGCAGATGCTCGACCAGCAGTACAACCCAGTGCACTTAGTCAGACCTTGAGTGCATGCATATAATATTTGTGTACCTATCAGAGTGGATGTCTTCAGCATAATTTTGCCAGAAGACAAAACTTTTGTTGCCACAGTTTCTTTTCAAGTGCACCAAGTGCATGCTGCACATGAGACCTCAGTTTATCATCTCATCTGAATGACTAGAGGCTCAGTTTGATTTTCCAGTCAAACTTGGGAGACAGGGCGAGAGTGGGAATCAAAGCCACACCCTCACGGACACTGTATTGGCAGATAAGTGTCTTAACCATTCTGCCACCATAAGTTTTTGCAAGACTGGTAGAGACATGTTGATAACGATACTGTGTATATCAAATACAGGATGTTGGCCAAGATGCTTATTTTACAGTGTTACCAAATAATTGTATAATTGAGTTAGTTAAGTTTAGAACAACTAATAACCCTTTGCCTGTTAATAGATTGCGTTTTGACAGTTTACCCAGAAATGAAAGAATCTGTGGTAAATGTTCCACAAACGACACTGCTGATAAGTTTCACTATTTGTTTGTGTGCCCTTTTTTTGAAAGCATCAGACAAAAATGTTTATCTAGGTATTATAGAATTTGCTCGAACTCCATTAAATTCTACCTATTGTTTTCTGAAAAAAACCCCCAAAAGAATACTGTTAAAATGTAAATCCTTGGTTTCTGCTATATGTAGCTCTTTTCATTAATGTTTTGTCTATTGATATGATTTGTTGTTGTTGTTTTTTTGTTTGTATTATGAGTGAAACAGTACTTGTCAATGTCTATATTAAGTGATTGAACGAATGAGCCTACTTCTTGCTTTTGACATCACTCTTTTTTAATTTATAGGATATGTGTAAAAGATGAACATATGTGATGTTTCAATGCCCCCAGGCGGTACATGAAATAAAATCCATGCCCTGCCTTGCCTTGCCTTGCCTTGCCTTGCCTTGCCACCTTCCTCCTTAACATAACATGATACTTTTTTTTACAAACACGCATGTAAGCACATATGCACACATGCATGCATGCACACTACCACACACACACACACATGCACGCAAGCACACACACACACACATGCATGTAACACACATGAACATATGTAATGTTTCAATGCCCCCAGGTGGTACATGAAATAAAATCCATGCCTTGCCTTGCCTTGCCTTGCCTTGCCACCTTCCTCCTTAACACAACATGAAGCGTCACCTACCCCTGGGTGTCTGGTTCTGCAGCATGTGTTTGACATGAACTGTCTTCTCCGTGCAGCTGGCTCTTCTGGGGGGGTTCGGTTCTGGCAGCACTGTGGGTATTCCCGGGTTGTTTATCAGGAATTCTGGGTCCCTCAAACAGCTCTGCTGATGGAATGCTGTCGTGCATCCCCGTGGTGCATGGCTTTGTGGTGGTAAAGACAGACAATGTGGCCACTGAAATACTTTTTTTTACAAACACGCATGTAAGCACACATGCACACATGCATGCATGCACACTACCACACACACACACACGCATGCAAGCACACACACACACACACATGTATGTAACACACACACACACACACACACAAAAAAACACACACCAAAAACTAGGCACATTTTCTGCCGTTCATCTGAGATGATTATTCAAAGTGGCCAAATTACCAATGCTGCTTTATGGTCTAACTTGAAGGCCATGTTCTCTGGACAAAGAAAAAAGTGTCTGGACTGCCACTTGCACGTGAAGGAAAGGGAATCATCCCCTGACAGGGGCAACAGCCAAGTGGTCAAAGCACCAGACTTTCAATCTGAGGATCTGGGGTTCAGATCCCAGTCAACTGTCTGGTGGGTTGAGGGTTGACACTTTTCCAATCTCCAACATCAACAGATGTGCCTGAACCCACTTTCTGCATACACACATGCAGAGGTTCAAGCACAGACATTAAAGATCCTGCTATCCATGTCAGTGGATCATGGAGGGATGAAATTACCCGCATGCACCAGCTATGACAGATTCATCGACAAACTCGTAAAGTCTAGGAGCAATAAGAACAACTTGTAATTCTATTTTTCAAACGCAACATACCTGCACATTGTCGCTGAGATAGTTGTCAGATTCCACCCCACTGTGGTTCTCGGTGTACTGCGGATCCAGATGTTGAACGGAACTTTTCAGTTCCTCTATCTTTTGACAAACAATGCGGTGACGGTTCATACTGTCTGCCGCCATTTTGGCCAGTGCATCCTGGGTTTTCCTGCTCTCAGCAGCGATGACATCCAGAAGTCTGTGGAAGTGTGGTGGCAAGTCTGGAAAGCATGGACAAAAACAAGGAGGTTCACTTCATTTCACAGAGTTTCATCTTTTTCATTCATTTGCTTGTCTTCGTGTTTGTCTTACCCAGTATTCTCATTCAGTCAGTTTCTTCACTTTTCCTTCATGCATTTCCTCCCCCCACCCCCACCCCCCCACTAGAGTTATTGTTTATATCAATATTGATTCTTCCTCCCCCCCCCCCCAAGTGTAATGTCATTACAGTTATTGTTTCTATCAATATTGATTCTCCCCCCCCCACCCAGTGTAATGTCATTACAGTTATTGTTTCTATCAATATTGATTCCCCCCCCCCCCCCACCCAGTGTAATGTCATTACAGTTATTGTTTCTATCAATATTGATTCTTCCTCCCCCCCCCACCCAGTGTAATGTCATTACAGTTATTGTTTATATCAATATTGATTCTTCCTCCCCCCCCCACCCAGTGTAATGTCATTACAGTTATTGTTTATATCAATATTGATTCTTCCTCCCCCCCCCACCCAGTGTAATGTCATTACAGTTATTGTTTCTATCAATATTGATTCCCCCCCCCCCCACCCAGTGTAATGTCATTACAGTTATTGTTTATATCAATATTGATTCCCCCCCCCCCCACCCAGTGTAATGTCATTACAGTTATTGTTTCTATCAATATTGATTCTTCCTCCCCCCCCACCCAGTGTAATGTCATTACAGTTATTGTTTCTATCAATACTGATTCCCCCCCCCCCAAGTGTAATGTCATTACAGTTATTGTTTCTATCAATATTGATTCTCCCCCCCCCAAGTGTAATGTCATTACAGTTATTGTTTCTATCAATATTGATTCTCTCCCCCCCCCCAAGTGTAATGTCATTACAGTTATTGTTTCTATCAATATTGATTCCCCCCCCCCCCCCCAAGTGTAATGTCATTACAGTTATTGTTTCTATCAATATTGATTCTCCCCCCCCACCCAGTGTAATGTCATTACAGTTATTGTTTCCATCAATATTGATTCTCCCCCCCCAAGTGTAATGTCATTACAGTTATTGTTTCTATCAATATTGATTCCCCCCCCCCCAAGTGTAATGTCATTACAGTTCTTGTTTCTATCAATACTGATTCCCCCCCCCAAGTGTAATGTCATTACAGTTATTGTTTCTATCAATATTGATTCCCCCCCCCCCCCAAGTGTAATGTCATTACAGTTATTGTTTCTATCAATATTGATTCTCCCCCCCCCCCCCCCAGTGTAATGTCATTACAGTTATTGTTTCTATCAATATTGATACAATTATAAACATAGCCTACTATACTGCACATTGATTATAATAGACAGATAAGATAAGAATAAAGATAAATTGCGGAAAACCGCAACCAGATAATCAGCACACACCTGCACCCCCCCCCCCCCCCCCCCCACCCCCACCCCCCCCCCACCCAACCCACACACGCGGATTACTTGAGTAAACAAGAGTAATAAACATATGTTATCAAATAAAAGCATTTCACATGGCACAAAGATCTACACATCAGCATCATTGCCATGTGGACATCCAACAGAGCAGATGACGCACTGATGCTGAGTCACACTGGCAGCAGTCAGTAATGCTTTTTCTGACTCTTCTTTCTTTTTTTGATGCCCAAGAAAATTTGATACATTTCATTTTGCATATTTCAAAGATGATGAATGATGATGGGAGTGATGCTGCTGCTGCTATGGGGGCCCATTCAGGGGTGTGACTACTTGATAAGGCTGCACTCTCACAATACATCCCAGGTGTGTGACTACATGATAAGGCTGCACTCTCACAATACATCCCAGGTGTGTGACTACTTGATACGGCTGCACTCTCACAATACATCCATCGTGTGTGACTACTTGATACGGCTGCACTCTCACAATACATCCATCGTGTGTGACTACTTGATAAGGCTGCACTGTGAAAATACATCACAGGTGTGTGACTACTTGATAAGGCTGCACTCTCACAATACATCCATCGTGTGTGATTACTTGATAAGGCTGCACTCTCACAATACATCCATCGTGTGTGATTACTTGATAAGGCTGCACTGTGAAAATACATCACAGGTGTGTGACTACTTGATAAGGCTGCACTCTCACAATACATCCATCGTGTGTGACTACTTGATAAGGCTGCACTCTCACAATACATCCCAGGTGTGTGATTACATGATAAGGCTGCACTCTCACAATACATCCCAGGTGTGTGACAACTTGATAAGGCT
>NC_134899.1:3526148-3528648 GCF_041734735.1 Babylonia areolata
TGCACATGGGACCTTGGTCTATCGTCTCATCCGAATGACTAGCTTCCAGACCACCACTCAAGGACTAGCGGAGGGGGAGAAAATACTGGCGACTGTGGGACTGGAGCCAGATTCTCTTGCTTCCTGGGCGGACGTGTTACCACCAGGTCTACACTCCACTGTAAATAACGATACAACATGACACAACTGACCATGACAACTTCCCACCGGTTTGCCCCCAGGTTCTCGGCAGTGCTGGCGCTGAAGCTGGCGATGCGTTCAACAGTGGCCTGCGTGATGACCAGGCGCCATCGGGACAACGTGGACACACAGCGGGCTTCCAGTCTGGGCCATGACAGTGTGAACAGCTGGCAATCCCTCTCCGCTGCTGTTGGAAAGACTTCCATAATGACCATGATAACGATGATTATAATGATGATGATGCTGATGATAATGATGATGATTATGATGACTATAATAGTAATAACAATAATATTCATAATGATGATGATGATGATGAAAACAACAATAATAATGACAACAATATTCTTTTTCTATCAGTCTGACAGCCAGCATCACTGATTCTAATATTATTATTATTAATTTTTTTTTTTTTTTTTTTTAAAGAAGATAATGATAATGATGATAATGATAATGATGTAATCATAATAAGAATGATAATAATAATGATGATGATGATAACAACAACAAAAAAACCAACAGATGAATGTCTGATTGCAGAGTGTGCTGTTTGTTTCTCTGTTGACAAAAAAGATTGAACTGATGGACGACAAAACTACCGCAGTAATTTTTTTTTTTTTTTTTTTTTTTTTTTTGTTGCACATGTGCACACACACACACACACACACACACAGAGTTCTGAGTGGAACAAACTTCTCAAGGAAGTGGAAGTCTGTTCCTTTCTATCATACAGTTCCCTTCACATCACCACCAGAACTTCCTTCACATCACCACCAGCACTTCCTTCACATCACCATCAGAACTTCCTTCACATCACCACCAGAACTTCCTTCACATCACCACCAGAACTTCCTTCACATCACCATCAGAACTTCCTTCACATCACCATCAGAACTTCCTTCACATCACCATCAGAACTTCCTTCACATCACCACCAGAACTTCCTTCACATCACCATCTAACTTTTCCTCATCACTGCTAGACATGTGGAAAAAAGAAAGAATAGTGCAAGCCCTTCCCAGGGACCACAACAGTGGTTGAACCAGCTTAGCACGAGACAGGAATACACTGCTGGGATTCTATTCACTTTCCATTTCATGGAATGCTTTCCTCTTCTGAGCCTTCCTGCAATAACAACTAAATGCCAAGCCATGATCTGAACACCTGCACAGCAGAGAAAGAGGAGACGACTAACAACAAACTGGTGGAGAGGGACCTGAAAGTTGTTTACAGAAAATGGGTGACACCAGCAAACTGGCTGAGGACTGTGGACTATGGAGTGCCTCAACTGCCTCACGTATACAGTGATGCAGGACCATCAAAGTCTTTTCTTCTCCTGCTTAGTTCTTGCTCTTGTGTTTGGCTCTAGGTCGGCTGTGTGACTGTGGCTATTTTCATGAAATCAGTGATGCTGGCTGTCAGACTGATAGAAAAAGAATCAGAAAGTGGAACACACGTAAAAACCCGTGTGGAAAAAAAAATCTCTGCACATGGAGCAGCCAGTCTGAAATGCTGGAGAACTACAAGAAATATTGTTATTGGTCAATGTTACCAGTTATGTATTTACTAAACAAGCGCTTATGGTTGACAATGTCAAGACTTACCCTCAAACTAACCACCTTATTTAGAAAAAAAAACAAAAAAACTATCACAGAAAGAATGCCTATTGTGAGAGGCTCTCCCTCTTCCTTACATGCATCAGAACACTAACCAGTTCGCTAAGTGTAGTCTCAGTACAGTGTTGTTAACTGAGTTAAGTGTCAGCTTGAATGTGAACGTACAAACATGACTCTTCTTCTTCTTCTGTGTTCGTGGGCTGCAACTCCCACATTCACTCGTATGTACACGAGTAGGCTTTTACGTGTATGACCGTTTTTACTCCGCCATGTAGGCAGCTATACTCCGTTTTCGGGAGTGTACAAACATGACATTACCTGCGAACCTGGCTCCTCCTCTAAGGCGGCCATCAGGAAGAAAGACGTCAGAGTTCATGTGCAGTGACACCTCTTCCCCAGTGTTCAGTTGCCAGCGGGGATCCTGCACTCTGGGCAGGTCAGAGTTGTGGCTCTGTTGACAGTGAGAGATAATGAGAGAAATTAATATTTATATATATATATATATTTTTTTTTTATGAGGGAGGGGAAAATCAGATAACCATGCACATGTATACATTGGTAATTAATATACTTGAATGCATGATAAAAAAAAGCTCAGAAATATTCACACAAGCATAAGCATATATATAGTATATATGTATATGTATGTGTGTATATATATATATATATATATATATATATCCAGAGAGACGCTTTGACGCTTT
>NC_134899.1:3533648-3571148 GCF_041734735.1 Babylonia areolata
CTTCCCTCCTCCCCTCCACTACCTCCCCCACCTCTCTTCCCTCCCCCCTCCACTACCTCCCCCCCTCTCTCCCCTCCTCCCCTCCACTACCTCCCCCCTCTCTCTCCCCTTCCCCCTCCACTACCTCCCCCCTCTCTCTCCCCCTCCACTACCTCCCCCCTCTCTCTCCCCCTCACCCCATCCACTACCTCCCCCCTCTCTCTCCCCCTTCCCCCTCCACTACCTTCCCCCTCTCTCTCCCCCTCCACTACCTCCCCCCTCTCTCTCCCCTCCCCCCATCCACTACCTCCCCCCTCTCTCTCCCCCTCCACTACCTCCCCCCTCTCTCTCCCCCTCACCCCCTCTGCTACCTCTTCTCTCTCTCTCCCCCTCCCCTCCCTCCCCCATCTCTCCCCTTCCCCCTCCAATACCCCCCCCCTCTCTCTCCCCTCCCCCTCTCTCTCCCCCTCACCCCCTCTGCTACCTCCTCTCTCTCCCCCTTCCCCTCCACTACCTCACCCCTCTCTCTCCCCCTCACCCCCTCTGCTACCTCCCCCCTCTCTCTCCCCCCTCCACTACCTCCCCCTCTCTCTCCCCCTCACCCCCTCTGCTACCTCCTCTCTCTCTCTCTACTCCCCCCTCCACTACTTCCCCCCATTTCTTTCTCTCCGCGGCCTTGCCACCCCTCTCCCCCCCTCTCCTTCTGAAATCTTCTTCACTGACTGCTGACGACTACAGACATTTAGATATTCTTCCCCTAAAGCTTAAACTTGAATACAACAAAGCAGTTTTTATTTTTAAAATCATGTCTAATTATGCTCCATCTTTGAGAGATAGATTTCCCACCACGCTAGTCCGCCAGACCAACAAGATTAAGATCCCCATTCCAAGAGTAGATCTGTTTAAATCCAGTCTCATTTATTCAGGAGGCTGTTTATGGAACAATATTTCATCCAATCTTAATGTTCAGAAAAGCATTCAAGAATTCAAAAAACATTACCATACACACCTTATGGACAATTATGTCAACAATCCTACTTAACTTGACTTTATCTTATTGAATACGCATATATAGTTCAATTGTATGTCTAACGGCTATCGCACTACTTAATGAGAAACAACCACAATCAGTGTCCTGAATCCTTTTTTTTTTTTTTTTTTTCCTTCTTTTTTTTTGGGGGGGGGGGGGGGGCTTGGGAGGGGCTGTGTTTTTTTTGTTTTTTTTTTGTTTCTGTTTTTTTGTTGTTGTTGTTGTTTTTTTTTGTGTGTGTGTTTTTTTTTTTTTTGGGGGGGGGGGGGGTGCATGGTTTGATCTTTTTCCTTCATGATATGATGATGTTTGTATCATGATTATGTAGATGTACATGTTTATTATGTAGATGTTTAAATGTGAATGTGAATGTCATGTCTTTATTTCTTCATCTCTTTGCTACTTTGTGGATGTTTTGATTCATTTTCACTTTCCATTTGCCCTGAGGGCTGGATGAAAAAAAGCACATGTATGCTTATTCCACTTCCCTCAATAAAAAAAACTTCGTTCGTTCGTTCGTTCGTTCTCTTTCTGTTTGTCTGTCTGTCTTTCTACACTTTATCTCACTGTCTCTTCGCCTCTCACTTTTCTGCCTCTCTCTCCGTCTCTATCTGTCTGTCTGTCAGTCTCTGTCTGTCTGTCTCTCTCCCTCTCTGTCTCTTTCTCTCCCTCTCTCTCTCCCCCCCTCCAATACCCCACCCCCCCTCTCTCTCTCCCCCTCCAATACCTCCCCCCTCTCTCTCCCCCTCACCTCCTCTGCTACCTCCTCTTTTTCTCTCTCTCTCCCCCTCCAATACCTTCCCCCTCTCTCTCTCCCCCTCCCCCTCCAGTACCTCTCCCCTCTCTCCCTCTCTCTCTCTCTCCCTCTCTGTCTCTCTCTCCCTCTCTCCCCCCTCTCTTTCTCCCTCTCTCTCGCTTTCTCCCTCCCCACCTCTCTCTCTCTCTCCTCATTTTTACCCATCACTACAGGTATGGAAACAGCAGCACAAAGGTGCCACAAAAACGCTTTTCTTATTACCTTCAAAAAACAATATAAACTTGTCAAGGATCTGCATAAGCGCCGGAACTCCAACACGACCTAATAAAAATGCAAATCCAAATCACTTTCAAATCCTCGCTTTGGTGCAAAACACGTGTTAATAACATATCCATCTTTTCTTCTTCTTTTTTTTTAGGGCATGTTTTATCCAGTGGTACGTAGTTGGCCTACCTGTGTGGGCAAGTCAACGTCATCGCCGTTGTTTTGTGTGTACCTCAATAAAAACTCTGATGACGCACAAACAGGGATTGATGACGACTTCATTATGAGTCATGGTGAAGCAGTGAACTGAAAAGGTCAGAAAGAAAGAAAAAGAAGAAACCAAAAAGAAAAGGACGAAAAGATGGAAGGGAGGAATGAAAGATCGACATGAAAAAGACAGAAAGAAGAAAATAAATCGACGAAGAAAGAACAGAAGCATGAAAGAAGAAGAAAAAGCAATGGTTAGGAAGAAAGTACTTATAAAAATAAATAAAGAAAGAAAAGACAGAAGGAAAGGAAGGAAGGAAGGAAATAAAAAAAGAAAGAAACAAGAGAGGAAAGAAAGAAGGAAAGAAAGCAGGGAGGAAGACGATACGAAGAGAGGAAGGACGGGGAAATGAGGGAAATGAGGACGTCTAATGCTTATGATGGAAATGAGGACGTCTGATGCTTATGATCAAAATGAGGACGTCTGATGCTTATGACGAAAATGAGGACGTCTGATGCTTATGACGAAGATGAGGACGTCCAATGCTTATGATGAAAATGAGGACGTCTAATGCTTATGACGAAGATGAGGACGTACAATGCTTATAATGAAAATGAGGACGTCCAATGCTTATGATGAAAATGAGGACGTCTAATGCTTATGACGAAAATGAGGACGTCCAATGCTTATGATCAAAATGAGGATGTCTAATGCTTATGATCAAAATGAGGACGTCTAATGCTTATGATGAAAATGATGGAAACAAATTGTCATGCTGCAGCAGCAACACCAACAACACAAAACACACACACATACATACGCATACACATGCACACACACACACACACACACACACACACACGCACACACACACACGCACACACCGGCGGACAGAAACAGACAGACAGACAGACGGACAGACAGACAGACAGACAGACACACACACACACACACACACACACACACACACACACACACAGAGAGAGAGAGAGAGAGACTAAGAACACCGCATTACGCATAGGCCGCCCTATCTTTTCCGTGTGTTCGCAAACTTCAAAAACCTGCACCACAAACTCCGAGTCCAAACTCCGGCGCTCATGGAGTACAATCACACCATACCGTCTCGCTTGGAAACAAAGACATAAAAAACAAACAAACAAAAGAAACCAAAAACAAACAAACAACAAGAAACAAAACAAAACACAATTTTTACAAGTTACCTACCTGCCTCTTCACTTTAAACTTTATAGCCAGCTTTAAAGATTCCAAACGAAGCTGTCTCAAGCTTTATGTCGTTTTGTGTCCTCTTGCCTTCAATTTCATCGTCATTGCCAACACGATTTCTTGTTCGACTGGATCACGATGTCTCTATGAGAAGTGGGCGGGGGAGGGGGGTGGGCAGACGGAGACAGACAGAAGGGAGGGGGGGGGGGGGGGGGGGGGGGGGGGGGCAGACGGAGACAGAAGGGAGAGGGAGGGAGAAGGGGGGGGGGATTTTGTCGTCTTTACTACCGCTGGGCGGATGCAGCCTACGGATGTGTGTGCTGTTTTTAAGAGGGCGTTCTGCACCATGAAAATGTTATTGCTCATCACGCCTTGAGCGTTTCCTTGTTGGAGTTAGGGTATATAAAGTCCGAATGCTGGCTTAGGTTAGGTGCAGAAGAACGGTGGAAGAACGACAGACAAATCCCGTCCCGTGACAATCTTCCGTCGACACTGACTCAATCAAGCACAGCCTTGGAGAATGGTGAGGCAGTTTACTGAAATAGTGGCATTTGTTTTAAGAGAAAATGTCAAACTGAACAACTTATTTGTGAACTCGGCATTATACTTCAGTTTGATAGGGCAATAGATCATTCCTCATGGCTGACCAGTGCCATCGGCGTTTGCGTTGGTCGGGCGTTTGTTCCGGCCACGTTTCCTTCTTTTCTGTTCAGTTTAATCTGTTTATATTTTCTGTTTTTTGTTGTTGAATAGACTATATATATATATATATATATATATATATATATATATATATATATATATATATGTATATCCATTTCATGGTGTTGGATTGCTGCATTATTTGTTGTCTCCCTTTCCACCTCTCTTCTTCCACTTCTTCTTTCAAAGCAGCTGCTGCTGCTGATAATTTGTGATGCATGTTTTTCGTTGCTTATCAGTATGGAAATTCACAATACACAACGTATGCACCACCATTACTAACAAGCTCCAGTCGACGTAGCAGTTATAATACTCGTCACAGCCAGTGTAGCACCGAGAAGAAGAAGAAGGAGGAGGAGAAGGAGAAGAAGAAAGGAGAAGAAGGCAGGTGCCTGACCAGCAGCATAACCCAACACGCTTAGTTACATGCATATATATATATATATGTGTGTGTGTGTATGTGTGTGTGTGTGTGTGTGTGTGTGTGTGTGTGTGCCTATCAGAGTACATTTCTTCTACAGGTCAACACTCTCGTAGCTGTGGGTTCTTGTTCAGTGCGCCAGGTGCATACTGCAATCGGGACCTCGGTTTATTGTCTCATCCGACTGGCTGAACGCTGAATTTGATTTCCCAATCAATCGTGGGAGAAAGGGCGAGAGTGGGATTCGAACCCAGACCCTCATGGACTCTGTATTGGCAGATGAGCGTCTGAACCATTCTGCCACCTTCCTCCTCAGACAGACAGTAGATCACCATAGAGGGCACTGGCACTGCCAGACAGTCGGTCACCAAGCTGAGGAGTGACGTCATAAATGACGTGTCTTCAGTGACGTGTGTGGCTTCGGCCTGAGGTGAGAGGCTGTGGAGGTCCTGCCAGAAGGCACGTGGTCATCGAGACCTTGTTTCAAAGAAACACACTGAGGAGGAGGAATTTTGTACAATTTCCTCTCGCATATAGGATAATTGTAGACTTCAGTGAACTTCTTCGTTCGTGGGCTGCAACTCCAACGTGTGTAATTACAAGAGTGGAGTTTTACGTGTATGACCGTTTTCACCCTGCCATGTAGGCAGCCATACTCTTTTCCGTGCTTGTGCATGCTGGGTATGTTCTTGTTTTCCATAACCCGCCTGACGCTGACATTGATTACAGGTTCCTTAACGTGCGTATTTCATATTCCGCTTGCGTATATACACGAAGGGGGTTCAGGCACTAGCAGGTCTGCACATAATTATGCTGATTTGGCAGATCGGAAAAATCTCCACCCTTTACCCACCAAGCGCCGTTACCGAGATTCCAACCCGGGACCCTCAGATTGAAAGTCCAACGCTTTAACCACTCGGCTGTCTGTTAAGATAACGATTTTCACATTTGAAAATTAGATTTGGTGAGCTGGGGGAAACAAGGTGGTGGGGGATAAAGTGAGAGAGATGACAGTGCAGTGAACAATGTTTTCCAGGTGACGACAGCATTGGTGGTGGTGGTGGGTGGGGAGGGGGGGGGGGAGATGACAGTGCAGTGAACAATGTTTTCCAGGTGACGACAGCATTGGTGGTGTGGTGGTGGTGGTGGTGGGGGGGGATAAAGAGAGAGAGAGATGACAGTGCAGTGAACAATGTTTTTCCAGGTGACGACAGCATTGGTGGTGGTGGTGGGGTGGGGGGGGGGGGTTTAAAGAGAGAGAGATGACTTGCAGGGGAAACAATTTTTTTCCAGGTGCCCGACACATTGGTGGTGGTTTGGTGGTGGGGGGGATAAAGAGAGGGGAGTTTGCCCAGTGAAATTGAAACAATTTTTTCCCAGGGGGACGAAAAATCTTTGGGTGGGGGGTGGGGGGGGTGGGGGGGGGGGGGGGGTAAAGAGGGAGAGATTAAACTTTAAACAATTTTTTTCCGGGTGACGAAAAGCATGGTGGGGGTGGGGGTGGGGGGGGGTTTAAAAAGAGAGAGAAAAGGGGTTTTGCATTAAACCCAATTTTTTAAAGGGGGAGGGCAGCTTTGGGTTGGTGGTGGGGGTGGGGGTGGGGGGGTGAGGGGGGTTAAAGAAAGAGAGATGACAATCCCGGGTGAACAATTTTTTCCCCAGGTGACGACAGCATTTTTTGGGGTGGGGGTTTGGTTGGGGGGGGGGGGGGAAAAAGGGGAGAGAGATGACATGCAGGTGAACAATTTTTTTCCAGGTGACGACAGCATTGGTGGGGGGGGTTGGTGGGGGTGGGGGGGGGGGGGATAAAGAAAGAGAGGGACAGTGAGTAAACAATTTTTTTCTAGGTGACAAAAACATTTTTTTGGGTGGGGGGGGGGGGGGGGGGGGAAAAGAGAGAGAGAGATGCCCAGTGCGGGGTGAAAAAATGTTTTCCAGGTGAGCCCAGAAATTTTTGTTTGTGGGGGGGGGGGGGGGGGGTTTAAAAAATATACATGCATTGAAAAATTTTTTCCGGGTGCGCCACATTGGTGGGGGGGTGGGGGGTTGGTTGGGGGTGGCCCCCCGTGCGCTGCCGGGCCTCTGGGGCAGTGGCGTAAAATTTACTAAGACCACGCCCCCCCTTTTACCGCCTTGACCCGGGGCCCCCCAGTTACCCGTGGAGTGGGTTTTTGGGGTTGTGGTGTGTGGGTGTTGTGGTGTGTTGTGTGTTTTTTGAGAATTCAGGGCATGATTTTTTCCCCTTTCTCTCGCTGTATTTTTTCTTCCAGAAAATAATTGTACTATCAGTTCCCTTTAGAAAATTTTTTTGCAAAAACAAATAAAAAACCCCCCCTTTCACCGTAAAAAAAAAAAAAAAAAAAGGGAAAAGGGAAAAAGAAATACAAAAAACAAAAAAAAGTTTGGGGGGGGGTGGAGAAGGGACAAAAAACACCCTTTGGGGCACACATGTAGAAACATTACTTTTAAAAGTGAGTCATCATCATTATTATTACTTTTTTAAAGTTTTTCCTTTTCCCATCAGTTTGATTCTTTTTTTTTCCCTTTTTGTGGTCAGTGGGTTGTGCGGTATTTATGAGTGTGATGTGCGTGCGTTCGTGCTGTTTTTGGGGCGTGTGTTTTGGGTTGTTCGGGCAGGCGTTTTTGCGTATGTGTGTGTGTGTGGGGCGTGTTTTGGGGGGCGTGCATGCTTGGGGTTTTTGGGGTGTTGTGTGGGGTTTTTGGGGTGGTGTGTTTTGTGTTTCCACGGGCCTCTCCATTTTTTCCTTTGTTCACAGAATAAAGAAAATTTTTTCCCGCTTTTTTTGCCCTGAAGGGCATCAGTAAAGCTTAACCCCCACCCGCTTGGGACTGCCCCTTCCCCTTTAACACCCATGTGGCTTTCTGCGTTTCCATTCTTTTTTCGGGTTTTTTATGTTGAAAATTTTTTATTTTGTGAAAAAAATGAAGACAAAGGCCCACAAAACTGTAGCACGGGCCATCGGGGTTTTAGCTTTTTAGGGGAACGGATGTTTGCAAAGACAGAGTTAACTCTCCCCTTAGGGAACGGCGAAAGGACGACTTTAACAGCTTTTTCCCCCCCAATTACCATCAAAAAAAATTTTGCAAGCGGAAGGCTCTTATATAAAAGAGGTAAAATGTTGACAAAGAATACCACAATTCTGACGACGGAAGCAAAAAGGTGGGTCTTCAGAAAACCCATGGGACTTTCCGGGGAGGGTCTGTTTAGGGAGAAGGGGGAAACGGGCCGACGAGTATTAAAACCAAATAAACCCGGAAAGGGAAAATTTCTTTGGGCATTTTTCTCCCCCCGCCGCCGTTTCCCTTTTTCGTCTTGGACCTTAAAAGGGGATTAACTCCCTCTCGGGACCTTACAAAAGGGAATAAAACTCCCCTCTCATTTTGGAGTTTGTTACACAGGGGGTTTAAACCCCCCTCTCTGGCCCTTTACACGGGCATGAACCCCCCCCCCCCCCCCCCCCCCCTTTGCTTTACAAAAGGGCATAAAACTCCCTTCGGGGACCTTTACACATCCCTTTAAACTCATTCTGTGGTTTCGTAAAATTTTCTTTTACGGGCCCTTTTTCCCAAATTTTTGGCCCTTTTAAAACCTATCTTTTTCCCCAAACACCCCAAACCCCCCCCCCCCATTTCCCCCCCCCCTCGGTAAAGCCATCCGGGCCCTTGAAAAGGCTTTTTTTTGAAACAAGTCTTGTCTTTATCTTGTACAAGTCTTGTCTTTATCTGGTTACAAGTCTTGTCTTTATCTTGTAAAGCTTGTCTTTTTAATTATGTACCATTCTTGTTTTTTATCTATGTAAAGCCCTTGTCTTTATCTTTGTAAAAGCCCTTTTTTATCTATGTACAAGTCTTTGGTTCTTTTTTCAATTTTGGGCCTTGTTTCTTTGTAAAGCTTTTTCTTTTTTCTTGTACAAACTGCCCTTGTATCTAGTCAATTCTTTTTGTATTATTAAAAGGGTTTGCCTTGTATTATTTACAAGTCTTCCTTTTGATCATTACAATTCTTTTTCTTGTATTATGTCAAGTCTTTGTCTTTCATTTTCTGGCTTAATTAAATGGGGGACTGGGGACCACATTTCCCTTATCTCTTACCGCACGTTTTTCCACGCCTCATAAAATTTTTGGGGTTTTCCCCTTTTTATTTGCTTTTTTGATTCTTTTGAAATTTTCTTTTTGCCCACAACAGTTTTTTCCCCTTTGTGGGGAAATTCGGGCGAAATCATCCCCCAAAGAGCGGCGCCACCATATTTTTCCCATTTTTTTTTTTAACTGCGTGGGGTTTTTTAACTATAAATGATTTTTTTTTTAAACAGGGAATTTGCCGGGAAAAAACCCTGTTTTTCGTTTGGGGGTTTCCTTTTTTAAGCCCCCAATGCTTTGGTGCACACGACTGGGTTTTTTTCCCCCTGGGTCCGAATAATACACCCAAAACCCAAACTCCAAGGGTCTACTGAAACGGCCGGGGGGAGGGCCCTTTTTGGGGGCCTGGAGGGGGGGGGGCAAAAAAAGATTTCGGCCTTTTAAAACTATGTGACTCTTCTTCTTCTTCGTTTTTTCCTTTTCGCCCCCAAAGCAACACCCACTTTCATTTCGTATGCACACAAGGGATTTTTACGTGTATGCCCTTTTTTACCCCCAATAGGCAGCCATCCCCTTTTTGAGGGTGTCATGGGGTTTTGTTCTTGTTTCCACAACCCCCCAAACCCGCCGATAGGGTTTACATGATTTTAAAACGTGCGTATCTGATCTTCTGTTTGCGAAAATACACACGAAGGGGGGTTCCCCACAAGAAGGTCTCCCACATTTGTTTAAACCCCGGAGAGGGGGGAAAAATCTCCACCTTTCCCCCACCTTTTCCCTTTTTCCCGAGTTTCGAAAAAGCCCCTAAATTTGGAAAGTTTTAACGCTTTAACCCTCGGCTATTCCCAACCCGCCTTTTGGGGATTTCAAAATCAGGGCCCTCTCGCTTCCCTATCGCTTTACAACCGGGCCCCACCACGGGGCATGTATAAAAAAAAAAAAGAAAATCAGGAACCCCCCCTGCCACCCCCCCCCCCCCGGGCCCCCCCCCCCTGCCCCCCCCCCCCCCCAAAAAAAAATTAAAACGGATTAGGAACCCAATTTCCCTTTGGGTTTTTAGGAAAAAACCAAAAACGAAAAAACCCCCTTCCCCCACAAAAACAAACAACCCCAAAACGAAAAACCATAAGAAAAACAACCCCCCCCCCCCCCCCCCCCCCCCCCCCAAAAAAAAAAAAAAAAAAGAAAAAAGAAAAAAGAAAACCACCCACAAACCCCAAACAAAAAACAACCACAAAAAAACAGCAAAGTGTACACCCCAAAGCCCTGAACAACGCCCCAAAAAATTTGGCCCGGCCACCAATGAACGGGTCTTAAAATTTTCCCTCATTTGAAAACTCCAAACCGTTTTTAAACATTGTTTTGTCGCGGGGCAACGAAAACGGGGTTTTGACCTAAATTCCTGCTTTGACAAAAGCACTTTCCGCGTCGGTTTTCTGCAAAAAAATTCCGGGGATGTTGCCTCAATCGCTTGTCGCCCCCTTTTTGTGGTTGCTGTCGTTAAAGTTTAGGGAAATTTTTTTTCCCCCCCTCACCCCCCATTTTTTGTTTTTGTCAGTTTTTATTTCCCGACACTCGTTTCCCCAGCGCATTGGGCACCACCCTTGCTTTTTTTGATTTAATTGTTTTCGTCCACGAGTCCCCCTTTTCGGGGGAGACCACGCTTTGGTTTTGGAATGTTTGTATACAAATAATGAAAAATAGAAGGGAGGGAATTTAAATTGTAGAATACGCCCTTTATTCCCAAAGCGTAGGGAACCCAGAATTATAAAAGAAATGGGGGTGGGGGGGGGCGGGGGGTTGCCCGGGCAGTTTATGACAATATACAAATTTTTCATTCATTAAAAACCCCATGGGCCCACAAACATAATAACGCGGGGTTTTAGATATAATTATGTACGTATACGTATAAAGGGTTTTCACTGGGTCCACGCCCCACTTTAAAAGGGACAAACCCCCAAGACCATACACCCACTCACAGATACCCCATCCCCACCCCGTCCAAATAACCCCCAAACCCCCCCCCCCCCCCCACCCCCCCCAAATCCCCCCCCAAAAAATAAGGGGGGGGAGGAGGGGGGAGAGAGGAAATAAAAGAAAGGAATTTAAAACTGACAGAGGGCTGTGTTTCTTTTTTTCTTGCAGTTCCCCCCTCTTCCCCCCCCCCTCACCCATCCCGTTTTTTCATGTTTGTGGGTGTGTGTTTTGTTGTGTGGTGTGTGTGTTGTGTGGTTAGTGTTGTGTGTTGTAACCCTTTCGTATTTATTCCCTTTTCCCCCCAAAGAAAGAAAAAGGGAAAAAAAATTTTTGTTTCGGGTTTCCCCTCTCCCTTAAAAGTTTTTCTTTGGGAACCCCCCCTTTCCCAAAAACAGCAAAGATTGACTTCGGCCCCTGGACAACTTGACCCTAAAACCCAAAAACTTGGGGCGTTTGACTCCAACGCCTTCTTTTTCTTCGTTTGCCCTTTAATCTCAAGTTTACCTCATGTACAGGGGGGTTTTAGACCTGCGCGTTTGACAGGTTTTTCCCCGCCCAAATAGGTGCGGGAATCCTTTTTGGGGGTTTCCCCCGAACGCTGACATGGGGTTTCGGGGTCATCAAAAATGCGGGCAGGATCCCCATGCATGTACACACACAGGGGGGTTTAAACCCCTGTCAATTCACTTTTAAAACCCCCCAAACGTCGTGATCGGGAAATTTGAAACCAGGGCCCTCAATTGAAAGTTCGGGAAAATTTTAAAAACTCGGGGTTGGCCCGTTGTATTTCCCGCATGGGAAGGGGTTTTTGATTTTAAACCATTCCCCCCAAACAAGGGGGTTTTTGGCGAAATGAACAAGGGAAATTTTGCACAAAAAAAAGGTTTTCAAAAAAAAAAAAACCGACAATGCACACTTACGTTTCCAAGTTTTTTCAGTTTTAGTTTCCAAGGGGGGGCGTCACTGCGTTTTGGGCAAAACCCTATACGCTACACCCCAAAAGGGCCCAAACATAGCCCCGACCAGCAGCGTTTAAACCCAAAAGCGATTTGTCAGGGGCCTTTAAAGAAAAAAAAAAAGAAAAAAAAAAGGGTGAATGAAAAAATAGATAAAATACATAAAAAAAAACAAATACTCTAATAAATTTAATTTAAGGGGCCAAAAAAATGAAGGGGGATATTTTGACAAAAAAGTATTTGGGCCCTTTTTTGGCCTACTGTCATAATGAATGCGCCATGATTTTTCCTTTTAAGGTTTTTCCCTGGGAAACGAACAGGTTTTTAGTGGGAAAGGTTTCTAGATGTATTTAAACATTATGAAACAGAAGGGGAATTTTTTTTGGGTTACCAGTGTCAGATGAACCTTTTGGTGTATGTTCAGGGCGGAGGTGGAAAAAGGCGATTTAAACAAACCCACAGCTCAGCGAAGTGTGGGCCCAAAAGGAAAAACCCGTCAGTCTCTCTTTTCCCCTCTCTCTCCCCTTTTTTTTTTTTTTTTTTTTGTTGTGTGTGTGGTGTGTGTGGGGTGTGATTCTCACATAAGGTTTGTTTTGGACTGCAATCACCAGGGGGGGTTTAATGAATTCCCTGGGAAAGCTTTAATCAAACTATAGCCGGGTTTTTACTTTACGATCGCCCACTGTGTTCAGTTTTTTTTTGTTTTTTTTGTGTTTTTGTTTTGAAGATTTGAAACCCGATTTAATAGAGGGCCCTTCCCTTAAGGGGTTTTTTTGGGAAAACTGGGTTCTTTCCCTTTATTCCCCTTGGGCGAGAAATTTTACGGGTTCAGGGCTTGTTTGTGTTTTGTTTTTGTTGTTTTTTTACTTTTTTTCCCCGTTCGGGCTGCAAAACCCCACTTCAATTTGTTTCCTTTCTGCCTTTTTAAAGTGTTTGGGCTGTTTTTGTACACCATGTAGGGCCCGCCATACCCTTTTCGAAGGGGTCATGCGGGGATTTTTTTTTCCATCACCCACCGAACAGTGGATCACAGGGTCTTTTAAAGTGCAGATTTGACTTTTTGCTGTGTTCAGGGACCAATGGGGCACAACCCCTGGGGCAGGGGGAGCCCCCCCTTAAATAAACCCAAACCCGATGCTGACAAAACCCCGGACGCCCTTTAAAACTCCACAACCCCCCCATGCGCCCGTCAACCTTTGGGGTATTTTTTTTCATTTTCGGGATTCTTGTTTTTTTTGAATGATTTGATATGGGGTTCTTTAAAGCGCCTGTCCTTGGTCGGGGGACCAAGTCTAAGGGGCTTAAAAAAACTCGGGGGATTTGCACAAGAGGCTTTTCCCACCTTTGGTTTAAACTGATTGATGGTTTTCCATTTGGTGCTCATCCTCGTTTCCGTGTATTCAATCAGATTTAAGGGACACACATATACCACCAAAAAGACATTTTAACAATTGCGTGTATAAAGTTCTGTTTTTTTTACCCCTCCTTTTAAGGGGCCATTCTTAATTTTTCATTTTCTTTTTTTTTCTTTCTTTTAAAATTTTCCTTTTTAATGAATTCCCCCTTTTGTTTTGGGGTTTTTTTGTTGTTTTTGTTTTTTTTTTTTTCATTTCTTTTTATATGATTTGTATGTGTGATCTTCGGCAAGCTTTGAAAAATTTCTTTTCCCTTTTTTTTTTTTCAAATTTTTTGTTTTTAATTGTTTTTTTCATTTAATTTTTTTTATTTATTTATTTATTTACTTTTATTCATTTTTTAAATTTTTTTTTTTTTAAACCTAATCTTTTATCTGTCTATGCATTTTTTCTTTTCCCCAAGACCTGACCAAAAAGGGGATGGGGTTTTGCTGCAGAGGTCAGGCATCTCATAGCAGATGTGGGTTTTTACGTAAAAAAAAGGACTTGTCCCGAACGCAGGCGCCTCCTTGATTGAGAGATTAAAAAATGAACTTTAACCCCCTTGACGCTGAACTGAACCCCCCCATGGGCCGTTTGGGCCACAGCGGCCGCCCCCGAGGGCCCCCGACCAACCACTACTACAAAACCTGTGTCCCCAGGTTTTTCCCCTCGCCCCCTTCATGCTCAAAAGGGCCTTCCCCTGTGGACAGCAAGCATTTCTACGTCATCAAAAAACCCCAGGGCCAAACAGCTGCGATACAAAGCGAAAGCAGGGGTGTGTGTTTTGGGGGTTTTTTTTTGGTGTGTTGTGTGTGTTGTGTTGTGTGGGGTGTGTGTGTTGTGTGTGTGTTTGTGTGGTTGGTGTGTGTGTGTTGTGTTGTGTGTGTGTGGTGTGTGTGTGTGTGTGTGTGTGTTTTTTGTGTGTGTGTGTTTTCGGGTTTTGTGTGTCGTGTTTTGGGGGGTGTGTGTGTTGTGTGTCGGGGTTTTTGTGTGTGCTTTTGTGTCGGGGTGTGTTTTTGTGTGTCCGGGGGTGTGTGTTTTGTGGTGTGGGGTTTGTGGGTCGGGGTGTGTGTGTGGTTTTGGGGCGTGTGTGTTTTCGGTTTTGGGGTGTTGTGTGGGGGGGGGGGGGGGGGGGGGGGTTTGGGGGGGGGGGGGGGGGGGGGGGGGGGGGGGGGGGGGGGGGGGGGGGGGGGTGGGGGGGGGGGGTGGGGGGGGGGGGGGGGGGGGGGGGGGGGGGGTGTTTGTGAGTGTGTGTGTTGGTTTTGGGGGGTAAAGGGAGGCTGAAGATTTTAGTCTCACCCCCCCTCCCCAGTAATATGCGGGTTTTGTTCAAACGTGTGTGTGTGTTTTTTGGTGTGTTGTGTGTGGGTGTGGGGGTGTGTGTGTGTGGGGTGTGTGTGTGGGTGGGTTGCATTGTGGTTGGGTATGCACAAAATTTTTTTATTGATAACACTTTTATGTTCGTTAAATTTCCCACTGGGCCCGTTCTCCCGTATGATTTTCCCATTTATGTTCGTACCCTTTTTATGTAATTCCCCCCCCCCCCCCCCCCAAAACCCCCAAAAAACCTGGTGACCACGGTTTTACTTGGGAATAAAAAACATAAATTTTAAATTTTTTTAGGCAAAATCAGCAGTGCAGTGAATGACGTTTTAGCCTGAAGGCGGGAGTTGTGCTGAATGGCTGGGGCCGCCCGGGGGGCGTGGCGGAGAAGGGGTCTTATACTGTGCTTTATACTGTGTTTGCCCCTGAACTTGGCCTGCAGAAAACCCTGGTGTTTTGTGTGTGTGTGTGTGTGTGTGTGTGTGTGTGTGTGTGTGTGTGTGCCGTGGAAGCTGCGATACATAGACCAGAAATGAGTGTGTGGAGGAGGGGGGTAGAGGAGGTGCAGGGTAATGTGTGTGTGTGTGTGTGTGTGTGTGTGTGTGTGTTGCAGCTCATGTACGTTTATATGTATTTGACTGTGCTTTCATAACTGTGAAACTGCATGTTTGGTGCATATCTGTTATGCATGTGTGGGTGTATGTGTGAATGTGTGTCTTCATGTTTTACATTTATTTGCTTATTTATCATCATTGTTGTCTTATTTATTTATTTATTTTTTATTATTATTATTTTTTTATTATTACCATTACTACTACCTTTTTTTATATCATAATTATTATTTATTTATTTACTTATTTATTTATGTAAGCGTATCTATTAATTATTCACCTTTTTTTTTCTTTCTCTCAAGGCCTGACCAAGCGCGTTGGGTTACGCTGCTGGTCAGGCATCTGCTTGGCAGATGTGGTGTAGCGTATATGGATTTGTCCGAACGCAGTGACGCCTCCTTGAGCTACTGAAACTGAAACTGAATTGACTCAAACCTCGTGTTAGCCAAACTGCTTCAACACGTGTAATGAAAACTAGCCTATTTGGAGATAACACTTCAGAATTCACTTTAGATTTCGTAGCTAACAACATTGTGTTATCTCCACAGAAATATCTTGAACAAACACGCAAGAAAATGTTCACTGGTATTTGCAAACGTCATTGTGGTGCGCCGGATAGCTGCGATACATGCCTGCCTCCTTAATTGTTCTTTGACTTCAGTCCGAGTTCAGCCTGCTTCCTGCTGTAGTTTTAACTATGGGAAATCGATACCCAGTGAGTCTGGATTCAGTATTGTATCCTCAACTTGTACAGCCGATAATGCAGCAAGTGAGTGGCATTGCTCTGTATCTTTGTGGAGACGATCGTAGTTTAGCACCGCGTCACGTAGTTTCGTTTTCGATTAGTTGCGCCTGACCTGTAAAATGGCATCCCGTCCCACAATGCACTGCGTGTGACGACGGTCATCTCTCGCTTTCTCCCTCCCCCCCCCTCTCTCTCTCCTCATTTTTACCCATCACTAAAGGTATGGAAACAGCAGCACGAAGGTGCCACAAAAACGCTTTTCTTATTACCTTCAAAAAACAATATAAACTTGTCAAGGATCTGCATAAGCGCCGGAACTCCAACACGACCTAATAAAAATGCAAATCCAAATCACTTTCAAATCCTCGCTTTGGTGCAAAACACGTGTTAATAACATATCCATCTTTTCTTCTTCTTTTTTTTTTTAGGGCATGTTTTTTCCAATGGTACGTAGTTGGCCTACCTGTGTGGGCAAGTCAACGTCATCGCCGTTGTTTTGTGTGTACCTCAATAAAAACTCTGATGACGCACAAACCGGGATTGATGACGACTTCACTATGAGTCATGGTAGAGCAGTGAACTGAAAAGGTCAGAAAGAAAGAAAAAGAAGAAACCAAAAAGAAAAGGACGAAAAGATGGAAGGGAGGAATGAAAGATCGACGTGAAAAAGACAGAAAGAAGAAAATAAATCGACGAAGAAAGAACAGAAGCATGAAAGAAGAAAAAAAAAGCAATGATTAGGAAGAAAGTACTTATAAAAAAAAGAATAAATAAAAGAAAGAAAGAAAAGACAGAAGGGAAGGAAGGAAGGAAGGAAATAAAAAGAAAGAAACAAGAGAGGAAAGAAAGAAGGAAAGAAAGCAGGGAGGAAGACGATACGAAGAGAGGAAGGATGGGGAAATGAGGAAAATGAGGACGTCTAATGCTTATGATCAAAATGAGGACGTCTGATGCTTATGACGAAAATGAGGACGTCCAATGCTTATGACGAAAATGAGGACGTCTGATGCTTATGACGAAAATGAGGACGTCTGATGCTTATGATGAAAATGAGGACGTCCAATGCTTATGATGAAAATGAGGACGTCTAATGCTTATGACGAAAATGAGGACGTCTAATGCTTATGATAAAAATGAGGACGTCTGATGCTTATGATCAAAATGAGGACGTCTGATGCTTATGACGAAAATGAGGACGTCCAATGCTTATGATGAAAATGAGGACGTCTAATGCTTATGATGAAAATGAGGACGTCTAATGCTTATGACGAAGATGAGGACGTACAATGCTTATGATGAAAATGAGGACGTCTAATGCTTATGACGAAGATGAGGACGTCCAATGCTTATGATGAAAATGAGGATGTCTAATGCTTATGACGAAAATGAGGACGTCTAATGCTTATGATGAAAATGATGGAAACAAATTGTCATGCTGCAGCAGCACACACACAGAGAAAGAGACAGACAGACAGACAGACAGACTGAGAACACCGCATTACGCATAGGCCGCCCTATCTTTTCCCTGTGTTCGCAAACTTCAAAAACCTGCACCACAAACTCCGAGTCCAAACTCAGGCACTCATGGAGTACAATCACAGCATACCGTCTCGCTTGGAAACAAAGACATAAAAAACAAACAAACAAAAGAAACCAAAAACAAACAAACAACAAAAAACAACTTCTACGGAGACAGAAGGGAGAAGGGAGGGAGAAGGGGAGTGGGGGTGGGGGGATTTTGTCGTCTTTTCTACCGCTGGGCGGATGCAGCCTACGGATGTGTGTGCTGTTTTTAAGAGGGCGTTCTGCACCATGAAAATGTTATTGCTCATCACGCCTTGAGCGTTTCCTTGTTGGAGTTAGGGTATATAAAGTCCGAATGCTGGCTTAGGTTAGGTGCAGAAGAACGGTGGAAGAACGACAGTCTTCAGATTTCTTCTTGTCCACCGCCTCCCTTCGACAAATCCCGTCCCGTGACAATCTTCCGTCGACACTGACTCAATCAAGCACAGCCTTGGAGAATGGTGAGGCAGTTTACTGAAATAGTGGCATTTGTTTTAAGAGAAAATGTCAAACTGAACAACTTATTTGTGAACTCGGCATTATACTTCAGTTTGATAGGGCAATAGATCATTCCTCATGGCTGACCAGTGCCATCGGCGTTTGCGTTGGTCGGGCGTTTGTTCCACGCCCCCTTCTTTTCTGTTCAGTTTAATCGGTTTATAACTTACATTTCCTGTTTTTTTGTTGAACATATATATATCTCCATTTCATGGTGTTGGATTGCTGCATTATTTGTTGTCTCCCTTTTCAACCCCTCTTCCTCCACTTCTTCTTTCAAAGCAGCTGCTGCTGCTGATAATTTGTGATGCATGTTTTTCGTTGCTTATCAGTATGGAAATTCACAATACACAACGTATGCACCACCATTACTAACAAGCTCCAGTCGACGTAGCAGTTATAATACTCGTCACAGCCAGTGCAGCACCGAGAAGAAGAAGAAGGAGGAGGAGAAGGAGAAGAAGAAAGGAGAAGAAGGCAGGTGCCTGACCAGCAGCATAACCCAACACGCTTAGTTACATGCATATATATATATATATATATATGTGTGTGTGTGTGTGTGTGTGTGTGTGTGTGTGCCTATCAGAGTACATTTCTTCTACAGGTCAACACTCTCGTAGCTGTGGGTTCTTGTTCAGTGCGCCAGGTGCATACTGCAATCGGGACCTCGGTTTATTGTCTCATCCGATTGGCTGAACGCTGAATTTGATTTCCCAATCAATCGTGGGAGAAAGGGCGAGAGTGGGATTCGAACCCAGACCCTCACGGACTCTGTATTGGCAGATGAGCGTCTGAACCATTCTGCCACCTTCCTCCTCAGACAGACAGTAGATCACCATAGAGGGCACTGGCACTGCCAGACAGTCGGCCACCAAGCTGAGGAGTGACGTCATCAATGACGTGTCTCCAGTGACGTGTGTGGCTTCGGCCTGAGGTGAGAGGCTGTGGAGGTCCTGCCAGAAGGCACGTGGTCATCGAGAACTTGTTTCAAAGAAACACACTGAGGAGGAGGAATTTTGTACAATTTCCTCTCGCATATAGGATGATTGTAGACTTAAAGTAACTTCTTCTTCGTTCGTGGGCTGCAACTCCAACGTGTGTAATTACAAGAGTGGAGTTTTACGTGTATGACCGTTTTTACCCTGCCATGTAGGCAGCCATACTCCTTTCCGTGGTTGTGCATGCTGGGTATGTTCTTGTTTCCATAACCCACCTGACGCTGACATTGATTACAGGTTCTTTAACGTGCGTATTTCATATTCCGCCTGCGTATATACACGAAGGGGGTTCAGGCACTAGCAGGTCTGCACATAATTATGCTGATTTGGCAGATCGGAAAAATGGTGGTGGTGGTGGTGGGGGATAAAGAGAGAGAGATGACAGTGCAGTGAACAATGTTTTCCAGGTGACGACAGCATTGGTGGTGGTGGTGGTGGTGGTGGGGGGGGGGATAAAGAGAGAGAGATGACAGTGCAGTGAACAATGTTTTCCAGGTGACGACAGCATTGGTGGTGGTGGTGGTGGGGGGGGGGGATAAAGAGAGAGAGATGACAGTGCACTGAACAATGTTTTCCAGGTGACGACAGCATTGGTGGTGGTGGTGGTGGGGGGGGGGATAAAGAGAGAGAGATGACAGTGCAGTGAACAATGTTTTCCAGGTGACGACAGCATTGTTGGTGGTGGTGGTGGTGGGGGGGGGGGGGGGGGGGGCAGGGGGGGGGGCGATAAAGAGAGAGAGATGACAGTGCAGTGAAAAATGTTTTCCAGGTGACGACAGCATTGTTGGTGGTGGTGGTGGGGGTGGGGGTGGGGGATAAAGAGAGAGAGATGACAGTGCAGTGTTTTCCAGGTGACGACAGCATTGGTGGTGGTGGTGGTGGTGGTGGTGGGGGGGGCGGGGGGGGGATAAAGAGAGAGAGAGATGACAGTGCAGTGAACAATGTTTTCCAGGTGACGACAGCATTGGTGGTGGTGGTGGTGGTGGTGGGGGGGTGGGGGTGGGGGGGGGATAAAGAGAGAGAGATGACAGTGCAGTGAACAATGTTTTCCAGGTGACGACAGCATTGGTGGTGGTGGTGGTGGTGGTGGGGGGGGGGGATAAAGAGAGAGAGATGACAGTGCAGTGAACAATGTTTTCCAGGTGACGACAGCATTGGTGGTGGTGGTGGCCACGTGTGCTGCGCTGGCCTCTGCTGGCAGTGACTGCTACAATTACTATGACCACGCCGCCCAGTACCGCCTTGACCACGAGGCCCCCAGTTACCCGTGGTCAGTGTGTGTGTGTGTGTGTGTGTGTGTGTGTGTGTGTGTGTGTGTGTGTTTGAGAATTCATGTGCATGTTTTCTTCCTTTCTCTCGCTGTATTGATTCTTCCATGACATAATTGTACTATCAATATCTTTAGAAAATGTTTTGCAAAAACAAATAAACACCCGCAGCCTCACCGTCAAAAAAAAAAAAAAAGGAAAAGGAAAAGAAATACTAAAAACAAAGAAAGTTATGGTGGAGAATGACACAAACAGCTTGTGCACACATGTAGAAACATTACTTTTAAAAGTGAGTCATCATCATTATTATTACTGTTTTAGTATTGCCTTCCATCAGTGTGATTCTGTTTTCTTCTTCTTGTGGTCAGTGTATGTGTGTGTGCGTGTATGTGTATGAGTGTGTATGTGCGTGCGTTCGTGCGTGTGTGTGTGCGTGTGTGTTGGTGCTCGTGCATGCGTGTGCGTGTGCGTATGTGTGTGTGTGTGTGCGTGTGTATTGGTGTGCGTGCATGCGTGTGTGTATGTGGTGTGTGTGTGTGTGTGTGTGTGTGTGTGTGTGTGTGTGTTTCCACTGTCTCTCCATTGGCTTCCTGTCTCACAGAATAAAGTAAAGGTTCAGCATTCTTTGTCCATGAATGCATCAGTAAAGCTACCTCATCCTACGCATGGGACTGTCTTCACCTCTACACCCCATGTGGCTTTCTGCGATCAGCATTCTGTTTCTGTTGTAGTGTTGCAATTGTTATTTTGTGAACAAACTGAAGACGAAAGCCACAGACTGTAGCACAGCATCTGAGTTTTAGCTTTTTACGGAACTGATGTTTGCAAACACAGACGGTTAACCAAATCAACCGAAGGGCAATACATTGCATTTTTCTACAGTCCGCCGCTGCTCTTCGTCTCTGGACCTTTACGCTTGGGATGAACTCTCCCTCTGGGATGAACTCCCTCTCTGGACCTTTACACACGGGATGAACTCCCTCTCTGGACCTTTACACATGGGATGAACTCCCTCTCTGGACCTTTACACATGGCATGAACTCATTCTGTGGTTTCGTCAAATCTCTCTACTGGCCTCTTTCAATTCTGGCCTTAAAACCCATCTCTTTCCAAACTAGCCGCACCCCCCCCCCCCCACTCCCTTCCCCCTCTCGTTCAGCCAGTCTTGTCTTGTATCTATGTACAAGTCTGGCCTTGTATCTATGTACAAGTCTTGTCTTGTATCTATGTACAAGTCTTGCCTTGTATCTATGTACAAGTCTTGTCTTGTATCTATGTACAAGTCTTGTCTTGTATCTATGTACAAGTCTTGCCTTGTATCTATGTACAAGTCTTGTCTTGTATCTATGTACAAGTCTTGTCTTTCATCTCTGTGCTTCATTATGATGCGTGTGAATGTGGACCAAAGTCCCTGTATCTCTTACCGCACGAAATCCAGCGCCACACATATATAATTGAGTTTACCCTTTATTTGCTTTTTGCATTCTATCGCATATTACTTTTTGTCACAACAGATTTCTCTGTGCGAAATTCAGGGAGAACTCATCGCCAAAGTGCAGCGCCACCATATTTTTCCCATTTTTCTTTTAACTGCGTGTGTGTTTTACTATAGAAGTGATTCTTTTTTTAGACACGGAATCTTGCCGGGAACAACCCTGTTGTCGCTGTGGGCTCCTTTTAAGCACCCAATGCGTGGTGCACACAGATCTCGGTTTATCCTCTCGTCCGAATGACTAGCACCCAGACCACTACTCAAAGTCTACTGCAGGCGGACCAGGGGATGGGCATTTGGGGCCTGGAGGGATGGGGGGCAATAAAGATCTCGGTCCTTGTAACTATGGGACTCTTCTTCTTCTTCTCCGTTCGTGGGCAGCAACACCCACGTTCACTCGTATGCACACGAGTGGGCTTTTACGTGTATGACCGTTTTTACCCCGCCAAGTAGGCAGCCATACTCCGTTTTTGAGGGTGTGCATACTGGGTATGTTCTTGTTTCCACAACCCACCAAACGCCGACATGGATTACATGATCTTTAACGTGCGTATCTGATCTTCTGCTTGCGTATACACACGAAGGGGTTCAGGCACAAGTAGGTCTGCACATATGTTGACCTGGGAGATGGAAAAATCTCCACCCATTACCCACCAGTCGCTGTTACCGAGATTCGAACTTAGGGCCCTCAGATTGAAAGTCTAACGCTTTAACCACTCGGCTATTGCACCCGTCCTTTGGGACTCGAACCCATGGACTCTCGCTTCCCTATCGCATTACCACTAGGCCACCGACGTGCATGTATAAAAAAAAAATGAAAAGAAAATCAGGAACCCCCCTGCCCTCCACGCCCCCCCTCCGCACCCCTTCCCATCCTCCCCCCAAAAAAGTACGGGATTGGGAAGCATGTTCTTTGGTTAAGAAAAAACAAGCGAATAACCCCCTCCCCCCACAAAAAACAACAACCCCAAAACGACAACAGCAAGAACAACAACAAAACGTACCCCCACTCCCCCCAAAAAAAAACAACAACAAAAAAACACCTACAAAGCCACAACAACAACAACCACAGACAACAGCAAAGTGTACAGCCCAAGCCACGAACAACGTCACCATAAAATGGCCGCCAGCCAATGAACAGGTCGTTAAACTTTCTCAGTTGACAACTCCAGACCGTTCCTACCATTGTTTTGTGGCTGGCAACGAAAACAGGTTTGACCTGATTCCTGCGTTGACTAGGCACTTTCCCGTCTGGTTTGTCTGCTATTAATTCTGGACGTTGCTCAGATCGCTTGCTCGTCCGCCATTGTGGTTGCTGTCGTTAAAGTTTATTGAGTTTTTCTCCCCCTCACCTCCATTTTTTGTTTTGTCAGTCTTATGCAGTGCTCAGAGTCATTTTACTCCCACGACACTCGTTCTCCAGCTGTCATTAGGCAGCCACACCTTGCTTGTTATGTTGATTTAATTGTATCTGTGGCCACGAGGTCACTCCTTCGGAGGAGACCACGCATGGTGTTGGGAATGTTTGTAGTACAGAATAGATAGAAAAGATAGAATGGATGGAATAGAATTGATAGAATACGTCTTTATTACCAAGCGTACGGGAATCACCAGAATTATGAAGAAATGGAGGTGGGGTGGGGCTGGAGGGTGACCGGGCAGTTTATGACAATATACAAATATTCATTCATTGAAAACCATCATGTACAAACATAAATAACGCAGGGATTTAGATATAATTATGTACGTATACATATAAGGGCATGTGCACTGGCTCGCACGCGCTCACTTATACGCACGCGCACATAGACTCATACAGCCACACACAGATACCCCATCCCCACCCCCACCACGTCCAAATACAACTAATTTTGTTGTTACACAGTGTACAGATGGATGCTGTGGTGTATGTTACAGGGCGGAGGTGGAACAGGCGATGAAACAGAACCCACAGCTCAGCGAAGTGATGGCCAAAGGAACACTGTCAGTCTCTCTCTCTCTCTCTCTCTCTCTCTCTCTCTCTCTTTGTTTGTTTGTGTGTGTGTGTGTGTGTGTGTGTGTGTGTGTGTGTGTGTGTGTGTGTGTGTGTGTGTGTGTGTTTCTCACATAATGGTTTGTTGAGACTGACAGATCACCAGGTGATGAATGAATTCCCTGAATGCCCCAAATAGCTCACTCAGAACTATGAGCTCGGTTCACTTCACGATCGCACACTTGTGTTCAGTTTGTTTGTTTGTTGTTGCTGTTGTTGTTTTGAAGAGTAGTACCAGATAATAGAGACCTCTTCCCTTGAAGGGTTTTGTGGAAATCTGATTCAAGTCCTTCATTCCCCTGGACTGATGAAATTTCACAGCTTCAGGTCTTGTTTGTGTTTTGTTGTTCTTGTTGTTCTACTTTTTTCCGCGTTCGTGGCCTGCAACTCTCACGTTCACTCGTACCTACTGCGGCTTTTCACGTGTTTGACTGTTTTTGTCACACCATGTAGGGGCAGCCATACTCCGTTTTCGAAGGTGTGCATGCTGGGTATTTTTGTGTTTCCATCACCCACCGAACAGTGGATCACAGGATCTTTAACGTGCGGATTTGACTTTCTGCGTGTGTTCAGGCACCAGTGGGTCTACATACCTCTTGAGCAGGGAGAGCCACCCTTAGTAAACCCACAGATGCCGATCAAACCCAGGACGCTTCAACACTCTACACACTCGGCTATTGCGCCCGTCAACCTGTTGGGATATTTGTTTCATTTGCGGGATTCTTGTTAGATTTGATATGATTTGATATGGATACTTATAAAGCGCCTATCCTTGGTCGGAGACCAAGCTCTAAGCGCTTAACAAACTCGGGGTCATTTGCACAAGAGGCTGTCTACCTTGGTAGAGCCGATTGATGGTTGCCATTTGGTGCTCATCACTCGTTTCCTGTGTCATTCAATCAGATTTCAGGTACACACATATACACACTCAAACAGACATTGTAACAATTGACGTGTATGACCGTTCTGTTTATTTACCCAGCCATGAAGGCAGCCATTCTTTATTTCATCATTTGCTTTTTTGTCTTTCTTTTACTTTGTCGTTTTTTAATGAATTCCCTTCTTGTTTTTGTTGTTGTTGTTGTTGTTTGCTTATTTCATTTCATTTTATATATGTATGTACGTATGTGTGATCTGTCGGCAAGCTTTGAAACATTTCTTTTAATTTTTTATATTTCAATTCTGTTTCAGTTGTATTTTTCATTTATTTATTTATTTATTTATTTATATTTATTTATTTATCTATATAATAATGTATCCATGTATCTGTCTATGCATGTTTTTCTTTTCTCAAGACCTGACCAAGCGCGTTGGGTTTCGCTGCTAGCTGGTCAGGCATCTGCATAGCAGATGTGGTGTAGCGTAAAATAAAGGACTTGTCCGAACGCAGTGACGCCTCCTTGACTGAGAGATTAAACTGAACTGAAACCTCCTTGACGAGGAGACTGACCCACCACTGACCGTGTGTCCACAGCGTGCCGACCTCGAGGCCCCCTGACCAGCACTACTACAAGCCTGTGTCCGAGGTGTGCCCCTCTGCCCGCTTCATGCTCAAGGCCTTCACTGTGGACAGCAAGCAGTGCTACGTCATCAAACCACAGGTCCAGCAGCTGAGATACACGCGATGCAGGTGTGTGTGTGTGTGTGTGTGTGTGTGTGTGTGTGTGTGTGTGTGTGTGTGTGTGTGTGTGTGGGTGTCGGGGTGTGTGCGTGTGTGGGTGTGTGTGGGTGTGGGTGTGGGTGCGTGTGTGTGTGTGTGTGTGTGTGTGTGTGTGTGTGTGGGTGTCGGGGTGTGTGCGTGTGTGTGTGTGTGTGTGTGTGTGTGTGTGTGTGTGTGTCGGTGTGTGTCAGTGTGTGTCAGTGTGTGTGTGTGAGTGTGTGTGTGTGGGTGTCGGGGTGTGTGCGTGTGTGTGTGTGTGTGTATGTGTGTGTGTGTGTGTGGGTGTGTGTGGGTGTGGGAGTGGGTGTGTGTGTGTTCGTGGGTGTCGGTGTTTGTGTGTGTGTGTGTGTGTGTGTGTGTGTGTGTGTGTGTGTGTGTGTGTGTGTGTGTGTGTGTGTGTGTGTGTGTGTGTGTCGGTGTGTGCGTGTGTCCGTGTGTGTGTGTGTGTGTGTCCGTGTATCGGTGTGTGTGTGTGTGTGTGTGGGTGTGTGTGTGTGTGTGTGTGTGTGTGTGTGTGTGTGTGTGTGTGTGTGTGTGTGTGTGTGAGGTAAGGGAGGGGGAGAAAACGGAGGGGTGGCAATCAACAACCATCGACCTGAAGATCTAGTCATCAGCCCCATCCACATGTAATATGCGGCTTCTGTTCAAACGTGTGTGTGTGTGTGTGTGTGTGTGTGTGTGTGTGTGTGTGTGTGTGCAGTGCGTGCATGTGTGAATATGCACAAGTTTTTATATTGATATGCACTTATATGTATCGTAATTTCTACTGTATCTGTGTCTGTGTATGATTTTCGATTTATGTTCGTACCTTGTTATGTAATACCCCCCCCCCCCAAACCCCAATAATCCTGGTGACCACGGTATACTTGGTAATAAAGACATAATTTTATTCTATTCTATGTGCAAGTCAGCAGTGCAGTGAATGACTGTTCAGCGCTGAAGGCAGGGAGTTGTGCTGAATGGCTGAGCAGCCGGTGGGCGTGGCGGAGAAGGCGTCTTATACTGTGTCTTTATACTGTGTTCGCCGTGAACTCTGGCCTGCAGAACAAACCGACACACGCACACACACACACACACACACACACACACACACACACACACACACACACAGAGACAAACACACACACACACACAGACAAACACACACACACACACTCACTCACTCACACACACACACACACACACACACACACACACACACACACACACACACACACACACACACACACACTCACCTCTCTCTCTCTCTCTCTCTCTCTCTCTATATATATATATATATGTGTGTGTGTGTGTACACATGTATGTATGTATGTGTGTGTTTGTGTGTGTGTATATATATATAGATGTATATATATATAATTTTTTTTTTAATTATAATCTATTTATATATATATATATATATTTTTTTTTAATTATAATCTATTTATTTATTTTTTCACCAGTTTTACATGGTACAGTATATGACACCCAAACCCCTTTTCTCCAGTGCCAAGTACAACCGTGACTGCCACTACTGCACTCACAACCAGGGCGGCGTCAGCAAGTGCGAGGAGGATTACGAGTGGCAGACCGTCTGGGCTTACTGCAAGCCCATCATCCCCACACCATACCCTCACCCGCATCCCGACCTCTACCCCAAGCCCCATGTGGTCTACCCCAAGCCCACGCTGGTCTACCCCCAAACTTACCCGACCTACCCCAAGCCGCACCCTCACCCCCAGCCCCGCCCATACCCTGGTAAGGTGCTGTACCCGGCGAAGCTGTACGCCAAGACGTACTACGACCCCTACGCCTACAAGCGGTGGAAGCGTAGTCCCCATATTGGTGGTGGGAAAGTGGAGAAGATCTCCCTCTATCTCCCCTACCAGTGCGGTTGCAAGAGCTTCAGATGCTAGAGAAATGCAAGGGTGTGTGTTTTGCATTGGAGATGTCCAGGAGTGTTCTTTTCTTGGTTTCTGTTCATTTCATTTCATTGATTCCTATTCTATGCTGAAGGCTGCAAAATCTGAAAAGAACTTCCTTTTTTTCCATTTCTTTGTGTCTGTTTTATATTTCTTTAAGTTCTGCGAATACTGGCAAGAAGTTGTTTTTTCTTTCTTTCTTTGAAGACGGAAGAGGAGAGGATGAGGAGAAAGAAGAAAGGAGGAGGAGGAGGAAGAAGAGAGGGAGGAAGAGAGAAGAAGGTGTCTGTCTTTTATGAATAATCCGAAATGATTACAACAGTTTGTTTCGTCGTTGTTTTGTTGCTGAGTACTCTCTTTGAACCAGCTTTTCTGAACTGCTTTCATTGTTCTTTAATGGTCTTTATCTTTATACGTTTTTAAAGAAATAAACAAAGCAAACCAGACTGTTGATGGTGTTGTCGCTTTTACTTGTGCAGGCAAATGGCAGACAGTAATTATAGTGTAGTGGTATGCATACACACACACACACACACACACACACACACACACACACACACACACACACACACGTGTACCAAACTAACTTAAAATAAGTCTCAAATGATTCGATATCTAAAGAAGAAGCGGGCTTTCGAAAACCACACAGTATCTTAGACCACATTGTCATCCATGAAGAAATAATTTTTATTTACGGTACTCTAACACACACACACACACACACACACACACACACACACACACACACACACACACACACGAATCTGAAGTTCTGCCTTTTTCACTTTAAGAAAGCATTTGACAAAGTCTGATATCACGCTCACACGCTACAAATGTATCAAAATATGTAACTGCTGTACAGTTATTTAAAACATGTAGGAAAATGCCACAGCACGCACAAGAAGTAACATAGGGTAATCCTCTGAACATTATACGTATCTTATGTGGAATGCTGCAAGGAAACACACTCCGTCCCACCTTAATCGACAGTAATGATCTCCCAAACTGTGTGGCACTATCATCTCACCGTCCATAGATCGTGAAAAAGGCATCACTTCATGCTTACACTATGCTGACGACGAAATAAATTATGCAGCCTCAATGTGCATTGCGAACACTGGGATATGAAAAACAACAACAAAAAACGATGACGTTAACACAACAGATCTCAAGAGCCCGTCCTTTTCTTGCTAGGCACTGCTATGACTCAGGCAACTGATCACAAGTACATGGGTACACTCTTTCACACGACTGGGAAATTCTCTTTCTGTTCAGTTTCAGTTTCAAGGAGGGGTCAAAGCGTGCGACAAAACATTCTGTACGTAGCACACCTTCTGTACATTCTGAACATAGCAAACCTTCTGTAAATATCACATATTATGTACATTTCAAACCTTCTGTAAATATCACATATTATGTACATATGCCGCCTCACCTTCCTCCTGGAAACACAGAACATCCTTTCACCTACCCAGACTGGCTACAGAAAATTCCGCAACACAGAAGATCAACTAGCCCTCCTTGTCCAGGACATCGAAAACTTTTCAGAAGAAGAAGACACTGGCCGTGTTTTTGACCTGTCGAGAGCGTTTGACAAAGTGTGGAAGGAGGGCCTCATCCTGAAACTTCTCCAAGCCGGCGTACGTTGCAAGATGTACATGTGGATCCAACACTACCTCTTCGGCAGGACCGCAAGGGTCAAACTAGACGGCTTCCACAGCAGAAAGGTCAAGCTACGTGAGGGTGTCCCCCAGGGAGGAGTGCTTTCCCCAACATTATTTCTGTTGTATATCAACGACATCAGAGACAACATCACGAAGCACGTCTCCAACAGTCTGCACGCAGACGACCTGGCAGTATGGACATCTGCTGAACACACCAGCACGGCCTCCTACCGGCTTCAGGAAGTCAGCAATATCGCTACATGGACAGAAGACTGGGGTCTTGAGCTCAACACCACAAAAACCAACGCAACACTCTTCTCTCTCTCCACTGCCAACGAGCAAGTCAAGCTGAAGCTCCAAGGACAGGTCTTGCCCCAGACGGATACACCAACATTCCTTGGCGTCAAGTTGGACACCCGCCTGACCTGGAGGCCCCAGATTGAGGAGATGGAGAGGAGAGGCATCCGCAAGCTAGCCCTGCTGAAGAGGCTGGCCGAGACGACTTGGGGAGCAGACAGCAGGCTTCTCGCCAGGGTCTACATGGGAGCGGTCAGACCCACCATGGAATACGCCTCAACCTCGTGGGGCACAGCCTCCAAGACCAGCAAGAGCCGGCTCGACAAAGTCCAAAATATGGGACTACGCCTCATACTTGGAGCCATGAGGTCCTCGCCGATCCATGACATGGAGAAAACTGCTAACGTCGAGCCCCTGGAGAGAAGACGCGACCTGAAAGTCCTGATGCAGGGAGAGAAGCTCAGAAGACTGCCCTCACATCACCTACACCACAGACTGGAGCAGCCCACCAAGAACCGTCTCAAACGTCAGAGCCTCAACCACCAGTATAAAGCACTCAGAGCACAGCACAGCGATGTTCTGGCGGCAAAAGGGGAGTCTTGCACTGACCTTCCCTTGCCTGACTGGAGGCTCGACCAAGAGATAGAGGCCACCATCAGAGTTCCTGGCATCACCACTAAAGACCAGCAACCAGCTACTCTCAAGATCATGACTCTGGCCATGATAGAGGAGTCCTACCCAGCCAGCTCCTGGACCCATGTATACACGGACGGATCAGCGGAGGAAGCCACATACAACGGAGGCAGAGGTGTCTACGTCAGATTTCCCGATGGAGAGCACAGCAGCATCGCACTCCCTGGAGGAAAGTTCTGTTCCAGTTTCAGAGCTGAAGTCCTGGCCATTAAAACAGCAGCAGAATTCCTCTCCTCCTGTGGAAAGCCCCTTGGGAGCATCTCCATCTTCACTGACTCCATGTCCACACTCCAGGCCCTTGACTCCCCTGATCCTGGTCCACTGATCCAGTCCCTTAAGGCCTCCCTCGCAACCCTTACCTAAACAGCCCCAACAACCCTCCAGTGGGTGCCTGCCCATGTAGGCCTCCCAGGCAACGAGCGTGCAGACCACCTTGCTTGGGAAGAAAGCCAGCTCACACAGCCAACCGTTCCTGCCACGTATGAGGAAGCAAAAACTCTCCTCTGCAGCAGATTCCGAAGAGGCTGGGTCACCCTGAACGGAGGCTACCAGGCACACCAGGATCCGATCAGGACAGTGGAGAGACTGATGAAACCAACAGTAACAGACACAGGTCTAGACTGATGAAACTAACAATAACACAGGTCGTGACTGATGAAACTAACAGTAACAGACACAGGTCTAGACTGATGAAACTAACAATAACAGACACAGGTCTAGACTGATGAAACTAACAATAACACAGGTCGTGATTGATGAAACTAACAATAACAGACACAGGTCGTGACTGATGAAACTAACAATAACAGACACAGGTCGTGACTGTTGAAACTAACAATAAAGGACACAGGTCGTGACTGATGAAACTAACAATAACAGACACAGGTCGTGACTGTTGAAACTAACAATAACAGACACAGGTCGTGACTGATGAAACTAACAATAACAGACACAACTAGGTCAAGACTGATGAAACTAACAATAACAGACACAACTAGGTCTAGACTGATGAAAGTAACAATAACAGACACAACTAGGTCAAGACTGATGAAACAATAACAGACACAGGTCGAGACTGATAAAACTAAAAGACACAGATTTATAAATAAAATCAGCGATTGTTGGATAACATCTTATTTTTTAGGCAAAGTCTTCTAGTGAAGCCATATGATAAGCCAACAGATTGTGGGCCTTCATCTGAACACGGGTCAGAATTTACTTGAAAACCTCGTGTTAGCCAAACTGCTTCAACACGTGTAATGAAAACTAGCCTATTTGGAGATAACACTTCAGAATTCACGTTAGATTTCGTAAGTAACAACATTGTGTTATCTCCACAGAAATGTCTTAAACAAACACGCAAATGTTCACTGGTAGTTGCAAACATCATTGTGGTGCGCCCGATAGGGGGGTGGGGGTGGGGGGAGGAGGGGTGCGTCGGCTTTCTAAAGCCGTCCCCTCAGTTAGGGACTAGTCAGTGTCCTATACGGCTGTTCTCTGGGGACCTTCTGGGACGCCGGTCTCTTTGTCTGTGTCCCCTTTGTATCCGTCTTCTCCTGTGTCTGTCAGTCTGTGCACGACTTCCTCAAGGTCTCCGTTTGCCCATATCCTTCCTACAGTCTCGGCCCGGAGGTCAATGTCTCTTTCTCCCCTTTCACCCAGCGGCCTCCCTCCTGTCCCTGTTCAGTTCATTTAGTTTCAGATGCTTTCCTATGTACATCAGAGCATCATGTTTCAACTACTATTTTCAAACCTTTTTTTTCACGTTTGGGGACGTCTGGGACTGAAGTTGAACTCACAACTTTGTCACTGCGGGCTCGGCGCTCGGCGCTCAACCAACTGAGCCACGCAGACACCTGAAGGATATCATAGTTAATTTTTTTTTTCAATTAAAAAAAAGAAAGAAAAAAAAGAAGAAGAAGAAGAAAAAATCATCTTCATGAACTGTGCTCAAAACTTGCATTCACCGAAACCATGCCGACTCAGTACAAAGGAAATGAAGCACACAAAAAAGAAGGGTGGTGAAAAAGACAAAGAAGCTAGAGTTTGCCAGGAGAGACCAATCAGAAGAAAAAAGACGCCGGGATGAATGACGATCGATGAGGAGAAGGAGAAAGAAAAATAATGATTGAGAGAGACAGATCTCCAGCCCTATTTCACACATTTAAACGCAACGGAGCAAACTGCATGAACCAATATAGCGTCACCATAGCTTTTCAAGTTTTTTTTCCGATAGCCTCCCCTGTGTACACTTCAGATGGACCATCCGTGCATTGGTTCTTCCTCCCAGTCTCTCTCGAACACACACACACACACACACACACACACATGAATATTGTCTGCAATGGGGGTTTAAAATCAACAGGGGCAAAACAAAAAGTCGTAATTTTCACCAAAAACGACCCCAACTGAAATACCAGTGCTCTTCAGTTTCATGTGGCAATAACGGCTGCATCGAAACGGCGGATAGATACGAATACTTGGGAGTTATTTTTCATAAGAGGGGAAATTTTCACCTTGCTGAAGATACTAAGCCAAACCGGCAAGGAAACAAAGCAGCGCACGCTCTGAAACGCAGTGTACGAGGGAAAGAAATAAGATGGATGTGATGACGCAAATTAACAGTTTGACACTTTAGTCACCCCAATTCTCAGTTATGGCGCCTAAGTGTGGTTTCCATTCAATCAGTCAAACTGTGACAAACTCCTCCACGCCCTCTATGCTGTTTAACCAATTTAATGCCTTTTTCTCTGCAAAATGCCCATCTCTGAGAAAATGTACATGTCAGTCAACTTCTGTAGGAGCTTAATGGGCGTACACAAAAGATCAGTCAATTAAGTTACCCGGCAGTCCCGTACTGGCAGAGTTAGGCAGATACCCCATTTTATTTTCTCTGACCGCAATGTGTCAGGTTATAATTTTTATTATTCTGGGTGCACATCATAGAATCAAAAGAAGATAGCTGTTTGAGGGAAGCATATGATGATATGTTATCGATGAATTGATTGGAAAAAAATCCTTCAGTTGGCTTAATTTTATCAACTGAAAAGATACTTGTTTCAGTTGGATACTCCCACGTACGTACGTGTGGGAGAACCAAGGCACACTCAACATTAAGCGACTGAAACATTCTGTCATGAATAAACTACAGGATAAATATTATAAATTTTGGAACAGCACAAAGAACTTGGAACGGGCCATTTCAATTAAGGCTCTCCTTTTGGCTACATTCGTGGCAAACACTTACAGACAACTTTTTGTGACTACACGAAGGTACCAAGTCGATTGAAATCGTCACATGAATTGAATTACCTCCTTAACTAGGAAACGTACGTAATGATGATATTACAATCAACTTTTTAAATTATAAACACTTCTCCTTATAGATGAGACTTGTACAGTTATCTTGTCTTGAATCAGGCCGATCATCATCTCAAACCGAGTCTGTTGCAGTAATTTTCTGCCAGAAAGCTAAAACTTGTATTTTTAAAACTATATATATATTGAAATGATTCGCTCAATCATCAACACATAAAATATCGTTTAATAAAGAATGCTACCCATAATTATGAAGTGCTTTAAAATGTTGATCCATTTCCGTGTTCTGCTTTTTCGATTTTACTTAAGTTTAATTGTCTGTGCGCTGTGACGTTAATGACTGATCAGCATTTCGCGCCACATAAATATCTTTATTAAGTATTTGAATTCTCAGTGCCCATATTTTGATTAAATTATTATTTATTTACTTTACAATTTATATTTTCTTAGATGTTTGATTATCTGTTATATTATTAGTTGTGCATGTATTTGTGTTGTTTGGGGTGTTTTAAATATGTATTTATTATATATAGTGCAAAAAAAAAAATCCGAAGCCTGACGACCGGGGCTTATCGCTGGAGTTTCTCTTGAATTTTGTACATAAAGATCTTTACTCTGAACGCAGATTTTATAGATACTGTTATCAATGTCTTTGTTGAAATCCTGATGTTCCATACTTAATTGTTTACTTTTATTCATATAGTTTGTTTTGGTAGAATTTCACAATCATCTTGCACTCGTTGTAAGCTCGTTATGTTAGTGCTTTGTGTATTTATCGTGTTTTTAATGACTTTTGTAGAATGGCGAGTTAGTTAAAATGTCAGGTCTTGTAGGTTGTTGTGATATATAAATATGTCAATATTATTTGATTTGTGGAGCGAGTGTGAGAAGGCGTATAAGTTTGTGTGTAACAAGTAAAGTTGCTCACTCGCGGAGGGTTGGTTGCGTGCGCGGGTGGTTGGTGTGCGAATGAAGTGACGAGTCAGACTAGGAGAACTTGTGTGGAAGGGATGAAAGAATGAAGAACCAGTGTGTGCTTCGGTGTGCTTTGCCTGGTTGGAGCTCTCTGTACGTTCTATATGTATTTACTTCTTCATATACTGTGACACGCAGTCAATGGCGCTTCGAGCATGATGTGGGATGATGGAAGTGTGCGTCATATTTCAAGTCACGCTAAATCACATGTTGCTCATTAATTATTTATATCTAATCACTTTCAATTACAGACTTTCTACTCGTTTGCAGATAATGCAGAAGTTTATTATTATTTGATTGCTCATTTTTTTGAACCTTCATTCATCCCCATACCCCCTTTTTTTTTTTCTTTTTGTTATCTCCCAAGCCCCGACAAGTCGCCGATTGGTAGCTGCCCGGACAGCATGCTATGGCCAGATTGCCTAACCTATATTGTGAGACGCAGGAGCAGCGCTTGACACAAACTTGCAACTGATTGTTTCTGTCAGGCACATAAACTATTGGTTGTACCGCCCATTAATGGTTCGTTCTGAGTTCACACAGGCTAAGATGGGTGTGAGGTGCACGGCAATTCGGTTTTACTTCCAGTTTCGCTGGACAGGCGCGAGGAAGAGCTAATCAGAAGACACCGTGACCGAACACGTTCCTTGGTGGTGCGTCAAGAATGATGACAGTCGATGGCTGAGAACAGCGACCGACACAGCACATCGCCATCTGTTGCCTGCTAGCCCACTCTACATTCGCTGAAGTCCTCATGGACCTAATAGCCCATTCCCAATGCAGTTACATCGCCACATATCTCAGGACCAGCAATAATCTCAAGGGCCAGTGACGTTGCAGAATTCACAAATGGTTTGATACACGCTGGCAATACTACACTTTCAGCTCGCGCCAAAAAGACAGCTGCTTTAAAAATTCAGAAAAAATATTACGATGCAGCACTTTCAATGGAGTCAACAACAGTGCTTGCTTCATCAAAACACGAGCAATCTGTTCATCCTGGCTGTCAGTCTCTAAAACGGAACGAAGAGGGCCCGACGCAACGGAAGCGCCACAGCACCACACCTGATCCTGTGATCCCACAGGTGTCACCTTCACCTTTACTCAGCCTCACACAGCTGAGAGGCAGCCAACGACCACCACCTGCTGTCACGCCGACTGACCCATCCCAACGGTCCTGCCATGTCAACAAAGTGTCAGACTCTGACACTGACACTGACACTGACAGTGGGGTGTGGCTGTTCAGTCCCATGCCAGGGCCCAGGACATCAGCCCAGCAGGCAGCACCAGAGCCGCCTCCACTACCACCAGCTCCCACCCCTAGGCGATCTCTACACCTGACGACGAAGCCAGTAACATGGTACACATCTGGTGTTCCTTACGTTGGTCAGTGACTTTGCTTAGTTGCTGTCTCACTTGAAATTTGAGGAGACAAGATAGGTTAATGATGGACAATGTGTGGGACTGATTGTTCTCTTGTTTTTGTTTTTTTGTCACTGAGCAGTTGAAATTTTTCAAAGATTGACTTTTTTCCCAAGCAAAGCTGTTGAATGCTCACTTATTTTTGGTTGATAATTGTATCAAATTGTATTGATGAAACTGTTCGCTGAACTGCAAATATGTTTTTGGGTGCTAATGAGTTGGTCAAAAAGAAGAGAGAGACAGAGAAAAAAATGACTCAAAGGAAACGTTTGTTAAAAAATGACAACTCCTTTCTAGTCTTCGTTGGGCCCGCGCTTCAGGTACTTCATCTTGAGGAATTTTGTTTCAGGTTCTCTCTAGTCAATACGGATGTGAAGCTGATGAAAAGGAATTATATGTTTATACAACTATTTTCCCACAGTCAGTGTATAACATGCCGATATACATTTCAGACAATTAACATTGTTGGGGCTTATTTTGTTATATTGGGAACACTGTTAATACAACAGCTCCCCTTATAACCTGTACTGGTTTTGGCTTTGGGGGTTTGCATTTTAAATAACGCCCCTCAAGAGCATTTGACTAGAGTCTACCCACTGGATTGCCGTGTGCATTTTAAACACATACTGAACTTTAAGGGCTACATTTAAAATGATGCCCCTTTAAGAATTCAGTGTGGGCAAACCGTTTTGCCCTGACGTGGGTTATACATTTTGTGAAAATCTGACTCTGAGGGTTCACGCTCAAGATAACGTTCCTCGAGGGTTACTGATTATTGTTTGAGATTTTAATGGATTTTGCATTTTTCCGATTTTTGGAACTCAGTGTCTTGGGATTTGCACTTAAGATAATGTTTTGTGTGTTCGTTGGTTTGAATGGATGTATTAGTGCATGATTTAGGCCCCCTTTTATGTAGTCATGAAAAGTGCCAGCGAGGACGCTGGTTGTAACTGAGTAGGGGGGGATGTAGCCGGGTTGGCTACGATCTTCGTTGGGCCAGCTTAGCAGACGATTTTTGTGACTCGCCGAAGGTTACCAAGGAAGTTGTAAATCGGTCACAAGTTATCTCCCTTTACAGGGAACCGTATGATGATTTTCATCAATTTGTTAAATTATAAACACTTCCTTATAGATGAGATTATAGTTTTGTGTTATGGAACTTCAGAACGATCATACTTCTCAACTGTAATGATATCATTTGGCCAGAAAGCCTATAACTTTTTAAAACTAATATTTATGTGAATGAGTTTTGGCGCGATCTTCGAAATCCACTCAGTTGAAACATACAAAATACCTTCGTTTTCTATAAATCGATATAGTTACCGTGGAATTTAGAATGTGCATTAAAATGTAAATGATTAAGCCTTCTTCTCGTGTACTGCTTTCCGTGTACACCTAAGTTATAGGCATGCGATGGTACGAAATGTCTGACGGCATTTCGGCGCCACAAAACTATCTCTTCTTCAAGCCATTGGAATTCGTCAGTGCCGATTTGAGCAAAATACGTTTTTACAATACCTACACATTTTTATATCGTGTCTTGCAGATGTTTGCATTTCTGTTATCAATCTGATTAGTATCGTGCATGTATAATTGTGTTGTAGTTGGTTTAAACGAAGTATTTCATTGTCGATCACAAGTGCCAAAAGCACCGCCAAGCGGTGCCGACACGGGAGCTATCCGCTGAGTTTTCTCTTGAATTTTTACATAAAAAATCTTTACTCTAGAAGCAGATTTTATAGATGATTTTTATATAGTTGGAAATTCAGGATGTTCAGTTACTTAATTGTTACAATTATATTACATATCGCGACGTATTAATTGTTGTAATGTACAAAAATGATACATGAACTCGTTAAAAGCTCGTTCATTCAGTGACTCTTTTTATTTACAGTTTTTAACTACATTATTTTTGTAGAAAATGGTTTAGCTTAAGAAAATGCTCGTCTCTTGTAGTTTTGTGTGATATATAATATGTCTATGTTAGTTCCCCGAGCCGAAAGTCAGAAGCCGCTAAATTTGGT
>NC_134899.1:3576148-3623648 GCF_041734735.1 Babylonia areolata
TTAAGCATATCAGTTACTTGCTGCGTTGTGTACAGTTGTTTTCTCGCACATTTTGTCCCTGATTTCTGCCCTGACGAGCCAGGTTGAGACTCTGCGTGCTTCAAGTGTTTACGCACCGCTCAACCGGTGGCTGGGCATTATGTCACTTTTCTCTGCCACCGGTAAAGCGGTGGTCAGGGCTCAAAGGGTTTAATACCAATTATTTGCAAATTTTGGCTCAGGAGCTCAGGCAGAAGGGTTAAAATTGCTCAGGAACTCAGGGCTGAAAGGGTTAAGAAAAGGAAGGTGAAGGGATGAGAGGGATCAGGATTGTTTTCATTGTGTGTGTGTTTCTGTGTGGGTCTGTGGGCACACACATGCATGTGAATTTATGTCGTGTGTATATGCATGTAATGTGTGTGTGTTTCCATGTTAATGTGAAGATACATGCATTTATATGCACTTGTGTGTGTGCGTGTGCGTGTGCGTGTGTGTGTGTGTGCATGTGTGTGAATATGGATGCTAGTCTTTTGGATGAGATGATAGACTGAGAGTCCATTTGCAGCAAGCACTTACCAGCATGTAAAAGAACCTGTAGCAAGAGGAGAGCTGTGTCGAAAACATACTTTCATTGGAAAGCAAAGAAATACACACACAGGGTAAAGGAAGTGATATACAGAAGAATTAATGTGTGGCATGCTCTCCCTCTGGAAAGCAGCCAGAATTTCACAAAGAGAATGTTGTTTTGAGTTGTATGTGTCAGATCAATCAGTTTATTGAGGATGAAAGAAAGAGACCAGTGTCCTTCTTCTTCTGACCATAGTTATTGTTGTCTTTGCTGTTGTTGCTAAGGATTCAGCTTTTTCTGTATATCTAATCTTGGTGTGAATTTTTTATGCAAACCATGAATGCTGCATTACCTGAGTTTCACATTGTTTTTCCTGTCACTATAATTCATGGAGATTTTTCTTTAATTGGTTTTCATTTGTGTGTAATATACCTATTTATCATTAAATACATTTCTGCAGTACCTGTTTCTTGACAGTTTGGAAAGATCTGTATAAATTTTTGTAGCTTCATTTTTCATGCCTTGTTTTGTTCTGTTTGGCTATGCTTTGTTTTTGAATCAGATTTTTTTTCACACCTGCAGAAATCAGACTGTAAATACCAGGTCAGATATTGAAGATTTTTTTTTTTTTTTTTTTTTTTTTTGTTGCTGCCCCATCATCTGCACCATTTCAGTGGCATTACTCCCATGCCACTCATTTAGATTCCCCCATACACAGCCATGCCCAAGTTCATCCGTCACAGTTTCAGCGTTGGCAGTCTGCAGGGAACCATCGATGTTAGGTCACCAGGAGGCCACACACCAGAGGAGACCCTGCACTGCTGCTGAGTCACTTCGGTGGTGTCTGTTCTGGCTCGACGTACTTAGGACACCACATACTAAGCCCCCTACTAACGACAATAATGGCTTAGTCACAGAGCCAGACTGAGTGAGCATCCCTCCCAGAGTGGAGACCGCCACCACGTCCCTCAAACAACAGTCCCCCATGAATCTGCCGACACTGGAGACATTGACAGGATTCACCCCAAGCACAGAAGTGGAGGGGTATCGAAACTGAGGTCACCATGAGAGCAGGGCATGAAAGGCCACAGACTTTGAGACTGTTTTGTTTATATTGATGATGATAAAGGAGGAGGAGGAGGAGGAGGATGACGATGTTGCTATTGAGGTCCAGTTTGGTTTGGGACTGTGTGACAAGGCTGTACTCTATGCTTCCTGTCATAATGATATCCCGGGTTAACCAGGCCCAAGAGATACAGACACTTGCAGTGTTGTTCAGGTAATTAGAGCAACACACCCAAAGATGCATCCTTGAAGTGGATGACACTTGAGTGTGTGGTCCCAGTCTCCCCATTTAAGCCCACAGCACACTCAACTCTGAGTAGGAGCCGACCAAGGGTCGAAAAACCCACCTCCGCTGGGATTCGAACCCACGTCCTCCCAGCCGTCAGTCCGCGACGCTAACCACTTCACCACGGCGGCTGGTGATATTGAAGATTTATTACTGATGGGCAGGTGAGGAAAACAAAAAACTGCTGCTCGACCTGAATGCCGTGGATTTTTTATTGAAACTGGTGCAGGCGGAAGATGTGAACGTTCGGCGGAATGCTACGATGGCTCTGGGAGTCATGTGCCAACATCGTAAGTGGTACTCACTTCATGATTTTGTATTTTAGTGTACTTGTTATTGTTTTTATGTCAGGTGTGCATGCACATTCATATGCACATGCACATGCACACACATACATACACACATACACACACACACACACACACACACACACACACACACACATACACACACACAGCTGTAGGCCTATTGCTTTGACCTTGCATGTCAGTAAATTAATGGAAAAAATTGAAAATGGTCTAGCTTTGTCGACTGAAAAACATGTATGATGTTGTTTAATTCAGGTGGTAGCCCATCTAGCATACCCATTTTTAAATTACTTGGTGTTGTCATTGATTATGAACAGGTGGTGAAGTTTTTAGGTGTTTATCTTCCTTCAAAGCTGACATGGAATATTCACTTTAATTACATCTTAACAAAGGCAAGGAAAAGTATCAATCTTACGAAAATTATAAGCTGCTTACCCTGGGGAATAGATACAAAAACATTGATTCATCTTTCTGTGGCCCTTGTAAGATCTAAGATAGCCTATGCACAAGAAATATTTTTCAGTGCACCTAAATATCTGTTACAAAAGATTCAAAGTGTAGACTGTTAGGCTATCAAAATTGCCCTTGGAGTGCCCTCTTATGCACCCAACCAGGAAAGATACAAAACAGCCAGAATTCTTCCCATCAATGAACATCGTGAGTTAGCAACAGCAAAATTCCCTGTGAGATACACTTCAATGACAACAAAATTCATTGCTGATGAAATGGCAGTAAGATCTGACATTGATTTTCCTAAAAGAGCTAAAGCCCTTTCATCACAAGAAACAGTTGCAACTTTCGTTTCAAATTTGTTAAAAGAATCTGATGTTAACATGAAACAGTTAGCTGCAAAACCACAGCAAACTCCTGTTCCTTTTTGGGAAATGTTGAAAGCAGACTTTAATATTACGTTTTCTGAAACAAAAAAGAAGAAAACATCAGTATCACGACAAGTGCTGCCAGAATTCATATAGCAGAAAAATATCAGAATCATCCCTATATATTTACAGATGGATCTGTTCTTGATGACAAAAATGCTGGTGTGGCTTTCTATATTCCTGCTTTTAAAGTTGAAAAATCTTGATTTACTGGAAAATATCTTTCCATGTTCATGGCTGAGCTAATTGCTAATATACAAGCTCTGAACTACTTTGTGAGCCATCAAATAGTTTACTTGAAAATAGCATTCTTTGTTGATTCCAAATCAGTACTTTATGCTCTAGAATTATTTAGCCTTGAAACAAGACCTGACTTAGTTATTGAGACAAATCATTTGGTACATTGTTTGAGGATTAAAGGGACTGAGGTCAGTTTTTGTTGGGTGCCTTCTCATGTGGGCATTCATGGCAGTTAAACTGCTGATAAAGCAGCTAAAAGAGGAGCACAAGATTCAGAAAAATCAACAAAAGTACATGTCCGTTTTTCTGTAAAAGAGGCATACACTTTGTTAGAAAAATCAGCATGGGGTCAATTTCATAACCGATGGGAGGAAAAGTTTTTAAAACATAAAGGGACATTATTCCCCAAGAATATTATTAAAGAAAAAATTCTGAATCCATCAGCTTGCTATACAAGATTAATAACCTCAACTTTCTTCCGTATAAAACTTGATGCGCTGAAGACAGAGTATAATAAAAATGTCACATGCATCCGTGGTAAGCAGTTCAATTTGCATCATTGTTTGTTTCACTGTCAGCAGTTACGTGCCTTCTTGCCCAAGTATTTCAAAGAGAATAACTATTCTGCAGATGATTTTTGGAAAGTTATTTCTGACGAGGTTCTTATGGTTGAACTTTCACAGGCATTAGTTCATAGCCCTATTTCTACATTCCTTTAATGTACTTCAGAATTGCGTTAATGGTTTCTAATTATTGTTATCATTACTGAATTATTACTGTTAAATGTAATTGCATGTTATTGTTAGTTATACATTTTTTGGTAGTTTTCTACCTTTTCTGTTTCCCTCTTCCCCCTCCCCTACCCTCCCCCCTCCTCCACTTGCCTTGATAGCACAATCTGAGATTGAACAAATGCAACAAGTTTTTGGCCTGTTCCATTTCATTTCAAAACATTACAGATTGTTGTTTTATTTCATGTTGTTTACAATGTCTTTTGTTCATTTTACATCATTTATAGTTTGTGTTTATTTGTTTGATTTTATTTACAGTTTGCTTTTATTTATTTCATATTATTGGCCTTTGCAATATTACACATTGTTCTTTTTATTTTGTGGTTTACTTTTGTTTATTTCAGACAGTGGACAAAATTATTCTGGTCTTTTAGATATCTTGTGAAATTATTTTATTATGCATACCTGAAATTTTACTAATTTTATTATTTTATTTATATGTTTTGATGTTTATTTTGCAAATTCATATATCAAGTTTTACTAATGTATACTAATCATATTATATTACTTTTGTTTTTTTGGTGTTTGTTTTATGTCTGAAATAATGAAATGTTTCTTTTTTTTCTTCTTTTTTTTCCCTTCTTTTCACAGCGGATGTGAGGAAATGTTTGAGAAAGAAAGAAGATGCCATTCCAACCCTCATCAACCTCCTACAATCAGATGGTGAGTTACTGTTTTGCTGCTGTATGTAGGTGCACGTTATTATTATTTTAACCTTGATCCTCTTGTCCTGTAGTTTTTCCTTTTGTTAATTTATTTTTGATGCAGTACTATTCCAAGACAGTGTGGGGGGGGTTTTCTGAGCTTTTCTCAACAGTTATGCAATGAAAAATATTTTGAATTTAAAATGTGGAGGGATATTTTATTAATGTACAAATTTAAGCAATGAAATAAGATTCATTCTTAAAAAAAACAACAACAAATATTAAAAATAGTAACAATTGTCACATGGAAAAACAACAACAATGATTTGAGATTTTTAGCATAAAAGCACTAAACAATGCAAAACATAAAAAAAATCAAACAAACAAATAAATATTGCAAAATAAATGAACTGCCTCAACAAACCAATGCAAAGCATTAAAAAAAACAATAATAACATGAAATGATAAATAAATGAATTTAGAAAAAAAAATCAGTTAAACAACAAATTCAGTAAAAAATAAAAATTAAAAAAAAAGAAAAAAAAAAAGAAAAAAGAAAAAGAAAAACATGAAGCTCTCTTAACAGCCCGTGATTTGACCTTCAATCCACAGTGGCCGATTCTGTGGTGAACGAGTTTGCCGCTTTGGCAGTGTCCTACATGGCGACGGAGTTCTCCAGCAAGGGCACCATCTTTGACAACGGCGGCATCGAACCCCTGGTCAAACTCCTCTCCAGCACAGACCCTGACGTGCAGAAAAACAGCATTGAGGCTTTGGCACAGATGGTCATGGTAAGGCAGTGGATGGGATGTTCCCATCTTCTACTTCTGCTAGTGCTGCTACTGCTGCTACTACCACTACTACTACTACTAGTACTTTTACTACTGCTACTGCTGGTGGTGGTGATGTAACTACTACTACTGCTGTTACTGCTACTGCTGCTGTTGCTACTCCTACTCCTACTACTACTTGTGGAGTGATGGCCTAGAGGTAACGCGTCCACCTAGGAAGCGAGAGAATCTGAGTGTGCTGGTTTCGAATCACAGCTCAGCCGCCGATATTTTCTCCCCCTCCACTAGACCTTGAGTGGTGGTCTGGACGCTAGTCATTCGGATGATACGATAAACCGAGGTCCCGTGTGCAGCATGCATTTAGCGCACGTAAAAGAACCCACGGCAACAAAAGGGTTGTTCCTGGCAAAAATCTGTAGAAAAATCCACTTCGATAGGAAAAACAAATAATTCTACACGCAGGAAAAAAATACAAAAAAATGGGTGGCGCTGTAGTGTAGCGACGCGCTCTCCCTGGGGAGAGCAGCCTGAATTTCACACAGAGAAATCTGATGTGATAAAAAGAAATACAAATACAAATACAAATACAAAAATACTACTACTACCACCACCACCACCATCACTTCTAGCAGTACTGTTACTGCTGTTGTTGCCATTGCTATTGCTAGTGGAGTCATGACCTAGAGGTAACACATCTACCTAGGAAGGGACAGAACTTGAGCACACTGGTTTGAATCCTGGTACAGTCGCCAGTATTTTTTCCCCCTCCACTAGACCTTGAGTGGTGGTCTGGGTGCTAGTCATTTGTATGAGACAGTAAACTGAGGTCCCATGTGCAGCATGCACTTAGAGCACATAAAAGAACCCATGGCAACAAAAGGGTTGTCCCTGGCAAATTTCCGTAGAAAAATACACTTCCGTAGGAAAAATGACAAAAAAACTGCAGTCAGAAAAAATTACAAAAAAAAAGAAAAAAAAAAGGGTGGTGCTTTTAGTGTAGCGACACGCTCTCCCTGGGGAAAGCAGCCTGAATTTTACACAGAGAAATCTGTTGTGACAGATATGAGTAATACAATACAATACAGTACAATACAATACAATACAATACAATATTACTACTACTACTGAATCATTTTTATACAAGGCATAATCTTGCGTAATGCAACTCATTTCACTAAGAGCCATTGCAATTTTGCCTCCTAGTTTGAGAGTCATAGTTCTTCACAAAAGAGTAACTGTAAATGATTTCCCATTGACTGGAGAAACCATTGATAATACAGCTCTCACTTTGCTGTTGGCCCAAATGTAAAACTTATTTCAATCTGTGATATAAGCCGAGTGTTATGGCAGGGTAAAAACAGTCATGCCCACAAAAACCAGCTGGTTTATATGGGTGAACACTGGAACTGCAGCACAAGGAACATAGGAAGACCACTGAAAGGCTTCAAGGACTGCCTGAAAGCATCCCTTGGTGCCTGCAGCATTCCCATCCTGGGGTGGTGAACCCTCACCACTGACCACATCGCCTGGCTGTCTACAAAGGAGTTGTGACGTTTGAGGAGAGGCGTCTTCAGGACCTTGACCAGAAACGTCAACCTGGCAAAGAGAAGAGGCCAGACCTGTCAACAGCTGCTGTCTGCCTGCAGTGTGGCCGCATTTGTATGTCTGTCTTTGGGCTTTATCCCCATCTCCACAGTCACTGACGTCTTGATCGCTGGCTGTGGACTTCCTTGAGGTGAAGTGAAGAACTGCAGCTGTTGAACGTGGAAGAAGAAGAAGAAAGGGCCTCAAGTGGTTGACATGTTGTGGAGTGATGTGTGTGTGTGTGTGTGTGTGTGTGTAGCAGGGTGACCAGGTGAGGGGCTCAGTGAGGGAATATGATGTGCTGTGTTGTAATGTACTGTGTTGTGCTGTGATGTGTGACGTGTGTGTGTGTGTGTGGCAGGATTACCAGGCGAGGGGCTCGGTGAGGGAGTATGATGTGCTGTGATGTGTGACGTGTGTGTGTGTGTGTGGCAGGATTACCAGGCGAGGGGCTCGGTGAGGGAGTACGATGGGTTGCCCCCCATTCTGGAGCTGCTCAAGTCGGAGTATGCCATCATCCAGAAACTGGCACTCATCACCCTGGAGAGACTGACACAGGACGGTGCGTGCTTGCTGCTTCGTGGTGTGGTTAGCTTGACTGTATTGGATTATTATTATTATTATTATTATGAGTATTTACGCCTAATCTTGAAAATAAGCCCTAATCATTTGCAAATAGAACACATTATTATATAAATATCAAAAAGAAAAAAATGAACACAAGATACCAAACATCATTAAAAATTATTCATCCCCCCCCCCCCCACCCCCCCCCCCCCAGCACACATATACACCACAGTACACAGACACAGAATCACACCCGTATGCACACACACAATCGTGAATAGTGCACAATCCAAAATACTGCCAACCAATTCTAAAACTATCAAAACTCACTCGCTCACAAACAGTCCTTTTTTTTTCATACTGGAAAGGGATGAGCTGTTGAGAATTAATGAGGATGGGAAAAGGTGGATTGGATGTGGCCTGTTTCCTTTATTTTCATTTTCCTTTTTTTTTTCTTTTGGTTGTTTGGTTTGTTGTTGGAGGATTTCTTTTTGTCATCTTTTCTTCAGAAGAAAGAATGGATTGTTGTTGGATTTCTTTTTGTCATCTTTTCTTCAGAAGAAAGAATGGTTTGTTGTTGTTGGATTTCTTTTTGTCATCTTTTCTCCAGAAGAAAGAATGGTTTGTTGTTGTTGGAGGATTTCTTTTTGTCATCTTTTCTTCAGAAGAAAGAATGGTTTGTTGTTGTTGGTTTTCTTTTTGTCATCTTATCTTCAGAAGAAAGAATGGTTTGTTGTTGTTGTTGGATTTCTTTTTGTCATCTTTTCTTCATAAGAAAGAATGGTTAGTTGTAGGAGGATTTCTTTTTGTCATCTTTTCTTCAGAAGAAAGAATGGTTTGTTGTTGTTGGTTTTCTTTTTGTCATCTTTTCTTCATAAGAAAGAATGGTTAGTTGTAGGAGGATTTCTTTTTGTCATCTTTTCTTCAGAAGAAAGAATGGTTTGTTGTTGTTGGATTTCTTTTTGTCATCTTTTCTTCAGAAGAAAGAATGGTTTGTTGTTGTTGTTGGATTTCTTTTTGTCATCTTTTCTTCAGAAGAAAGAATGGTTTGTTGTTGTTGGATTTCTTTTTGTCATCTTTTCTTTAGAAGAAAGAATGGTTAGTTTTTGTTGTTGTTTTTTTCATTTAGTTTTTGCTCATTGCTGTTTCACCGTTCGTAGCAACATCTGAGTTCATTTGCCACAGTCTCAGCCCGGCAGGCCACAGGCAAGTGTCAGGTTGACATGAACTCAGACATTGGAAGGAAGGGCATGTGTGTGTGTGTGTGTGTGTGTGTGTGTGTGTGTGTGTGCATGTGTGCGTGTGTGTGTGTGTGTGTGTGTGTGTGTGTGTGCGTGTGCGTGTGTGTATCTCCTATGTTTCCACACACAAACACCAACACAAACAATTTTTATGTTTGTGCAAGCACACACATGTGTCTGTGAGCTTACTTATATGTATGTGTTTACAAAGAAATATAAACGTTTGTGTCCATGTTACACTTGTGTTTGCATGTATTTCATGTATGCATGCATGTTCAGATTCAAACTTGGCAGAAGTGTGTAATCGGTGTAAATTTTTTGTGTGTGCGCATGCTGATGTGTATGTACCATACACTACCTTGTAAATGCCCAGCATCCAGTGAACACCCACCCCTCATTTTGATTGAAAACTGCATAGCGTAAAATACGTTGTAAATGCCCACTCACCAATAAAAACAAAAACAACAAAACATAAAGTGATGTTAATTCAGTTTGCTGTTTGTCATTATGTTGCTTTTACAAAGCAGCACAGATTTACATCTTAAGATGAAAATAGAATGTTTCCAAGACATGTTGCTGTGTCGTTGAAGAACTCTTAAGTGGGAGAAGGACATTATTGGGTGAGGTAGTGTCTTGCTTCAGTGGCTAGTGTTTTGTCCCACTCCATGTGGCTGTCACTTTCTCAAACACACAGAAATGAGTGCAAGTGCAAGCAGAGGGAGAGAGAGAGAGAGAGAGAGAGAATGAATGAACAAACTTTTTTTCTTAATGAGGGAAGTGGAATATTCAGGCAAATACTTTTTTATTTATTTATTTTTTTTACATCCAGCCCTCAGGGCAAAGAGAAGTGAAATCAAAATATTCACAAAATAACAAAAAGGTTATAGAAATAGAAATGAGAGACAGAGAGAGAGAGAGAGAGAGAGAGAGAGAGAGAGAGAGAGGAGACTGCAGTACAGAAACACCTTCCTTACACATGAAATTGAACAAATTTCCATTGACGTCACCAGTTTAACAAGAGGCTTCTCATGCGTATAGTATAAACACCTAGGGGGCACTCTATGGTGAAACTAAGATGGGGATTGAGCCGGCTCCACATGAAGGGTAAAGCACCCAGTGAACATCCGTCACCCAACTTTAGGGTGAAATTTATGCAGAGAGGGGGTGGGCGTTCACAAGGTAGTGTACGGTACATGAGTGCACATGCACTTTCCTTGCACATGGGCAAGCGCCCACGAGTGCGGGCATGTATACTTTTCTGTATAAGGATAATACATATACATATATAAATATAGTACATGTACATAATATATATTATTCATAAATTACGGAAGAAAAGACTACTGTTGATCCTGTTGTTGATGGTCGCTGCATGGTTTGTTGTTCCAGCGGAGAACCGAAGCTCCCTGAGGGAGCTGGAGGCCATCGCCAAGCTGCTGGACTTCCTGGCCAAGCCAGAGTGGAACGACCTCCATGTCATGGTAGTCATGGTCATCTCCAGCATGCTGGAGGACAGAGAGAGCTTGGAGGTCAGTGTGGCCGTGTGGTACTGTTGATAATGATAGTCATCTTCTTCTTCTTCTTTGTTCCTGTCTGATTTATTTATCTATTATTATTATTATTATTATTATTTATTATCATCATTATTATTACTACTATCTTTTTTTATATATTATAATTATTATTTATTTATTTATTTATGTAAGCTTATCGATTATTTATTCACCTTTCTTCTTCTTTTTTTTTTTTCTCAAGGCCTGACTAAGCGCGTTGGGTTACGCTGCTGGTCAGGCATCTGCTTGGCAGATGTGGTGTAGCGTATATGGATTTGTCAAACGCAGTGACGCCTCCTTGACCTACTGAAACTGAAACTGTTACTGGGCTGCAACGTCCATGTCCACCCGTATACATGAGTGGGCAGTCATACTACATTTTTTGGGGGAAATAATGATAATGATATTAGTAATAACAATAATGATAACGATTCAAAAAAAGAAATAATGATAGTAACAATTATCATAATCATAATAGTGGTGTGATTCGAGACCAGAGCCGACTTCCTGGTTAAGACATTGTAGTTGTTTTTTTTTTGTATGTGTGTACATGTCTGATAGAATGTAAAAACAGGGAAAGCTGTATAGCCACTGAGTTACAATAAGTGGCATAGGGTGATAAAAAGACATGTTCTCTTCATTGCTATGTTTTCCTTCCTGTGACACCCTGCAGATACTCACATACATGTATATATGTATGTATGTATGTAGTGTGTGTGTGTGTGTGTGTGTGTGTGTGTGTGTGTAGTCACATTTTGGTGTGTGTATGTAACATAGATGTAATGTTTTATGTTAACAAAAGCGTTTTTGTAAAGCACCTAGAGCAGATTTCTAGATAGTGTGCTATGTAAGTATCCATTATTATTATTACACCTAGAGCAGATTTCTAGATAGTGTGCTATATAAGTATCCATTAGTATTATTATTATTATTAATACATATCTAACCCCTGACAGCAAATGAAAGAAACGGGAGGGCTGAAGAAGCTCGTGGCATTGATCACCGATCAGCCTCCACCAGAGGAAGAGTCCAAAAAGGGAGACAAGAAAAGCGGGTCACGGGCAGGAAAGAAAAGCGCAAACAAAGATGGTGAGTAGCAGGCGAGAGTTTGAATTTGATGAACCCTCTGAATGGTTATTTGATGGTTGTGATGTTGTATTGATAATCATCATGCCTTTTCTGTAGTTCTTTCCTTTTTGTATTGTATTTTATTGTTACATGCACATTACTGATATGTACTGTTGAGAACTCTTCTGAAGATATTTTTGTGGATGTGTGTAAAATTTCATGTGTATTGGTAAAATACCCAGCAAGCACCAACCACAACGGATTCATCAGCAGATTGATTTTGGTCATGTGATAAAAAGAACAGAAGACGTGCCTCATTGTTGAAGTAGTTTTTGATTTGGACCATGTTTGTTTTGCCTCAGACTCAGACACATTATGTACAAGAGAAAAAAAAGTGTGTGACGAGAAATGTTTATGTGTATGTTTGTCACATGTATTTGTATTTGTTGGCAGCATGGCACACTTTTGCTTTCAGTTTCAAAATTTATAAAAATAGCAAGGAGCATAACTTTGCTATCAAAGTAATAAGCCCAGCTTTATAGTAAGATATAATTTCAACGACTGTACCAAATTAAGAGGTAGTTTTATCGTTACTTTCATCAAAATATTCCTAAGCAATTTTATATACTGTTTTTTTTTGTATGCTTCAAACATGTTTACACTTTTTGAGAATTTTATATTTTGTTTACTACATGAGTTCAGTTGTGAGTTGTTGTTTTCTTAATGTTTATTTGTTCTTTTGTTTGTAATCCTCCATACCCCAAAAGGGACAAAAGGGAGTTAAATCTTAAATCTTTGCAACTACAGCCAAGGCAAAGAAAGAGGAGGAGGAGAAAGAGGCAGCCCCGGGTGGAGATGCCATCATACCTACCTTGCCTGACGTCAAAATGTGTGCTGCCAAGGCCATGGCTAGGTGTGCTCGCAACGGTGAGTCTTACTTCATTAAATCTGTGTATGTTATTATCGTTAATGTTTTGTTGTTGTTGAATTATCTTACTACATATTTTGTTTATTTATGTGTTGATTTTTGCACATGTGTGCATGCATGTTTGTGTGTTGTGTTGTGTGTGTGTGTGTGTGTGTGTGTGTGTGTGTGTGTGTGTGTGTGTGACCTATCTGTATGGTTTCTTCCTTGTGCCTGTTTGTCACACTTTCTGCTGTTCTGTCACTTTCATATCTTGCTGTTCAGATTCTGTGCCATTCAGCATGAGCAGTTTCATTCATATGTTTGAACCATCACTGTCATCACATAATGTCCCTGTCAACTCAAGACAAGACATGACAAGATATGAATCTCTTCCACCATCTGTCTGTTCATATCTGTGTTCCTAGCTACTGAAATATTCCCATTATATGTTCCCACCTGTACTTTTTCCTCTATTTCTTTGTCAGTGAGCTCTTGCAGTTTCATACATATGTTTAAAAACAATCACTGTCAACACATAGGTACAATGTGATATGACAGTTATTCTGCAGGAATGTATATATATGCACACACACACACACACACACACACACACACACACACATATATATATGTATATATTATCTGTCTGTCTGTCTGTCTGTGCATCTATTATTTCCTTTGGCTTTTAAGATATAGAGATATAATGCATGCAGTAGATAGTTTAGATGAACCATCTGTCATTCAACACCCATTTTTTCATTTCTTGTTTAGCATATGTATGTGTAGAAACAAATCGAAATAAAAAATGTTGATCACTGCGTGTGGCATGCACACAGCACGGTGGAGCTAGATGGCCGTCGGTGGCTCTCCTGAGCTGATGCCCTTTTATGGATCTCGTTTTTAATTCCATAAGGGTGTCTAGCCACCTGCCTCACCAGTCCTGGAAGGGAGCGGTGGGAGTGCCGGTTTAGTCGCCAGCAATCCGACCCTGAACAGGTTGTACTGGATTACAGGTTACCAGTAGCAGATCTAATGACCTGACCTGACACATCACTTATGTACATCCATATAAAACAAGACAGGGTTCTCTTTCACTGTGTGTACTCGCCTTTCTGCAGTCCTTGCTAAGAATGTTCCCACCAGTACACTTCCTCTTGTTTTCTCAGGTGAGAATCGAAAGATCCTGCACGAACTGGAAGTGGAGAAAATGCTGATCATGCTGCTGTCGTCCGATTGCACGGAGGTTCAGGCAGCGGCCGGTCAGGCGCTTGGTGTGCTGTGTGAAAACCTCACCAGTCGTGATTCGGTGCGGGAGTGGGGTGAGTATTGGGTTTCACTTTTTTGTCACAACAGATTTCTCTGTGTGAAATTTGGACTGCTCTCTCTCTCAGGGAGAGAGCGTCGCTACACTGAGAGCACCACCCATTTTTGACTCACTTGTGTAAACAAAGTGAGTGTACGTTATAACCCGGTGTTTGGTTGTCTGTGTGTGTGTGTGTGTGTGTGTGTGTGTGTGTGTGTGTGTGTGTGTCTGTCTGTGTCTGTGTGTCCATGGTAAACTTTAACATTGCCATTTTCTCTGGAATTACTTTGTCTGCCAATACCAAATTTGGCTTAAACATAGTATGAAAACAAATCTTCACAGTCATACCAATAATAGGTTTTATGTCTCCCGAATTGAACCGTATTTCTGGATCATTATTTGTTTATTTCATTGAGATTCACTCCGAAATCCGAAAATTCTAAAAACTGCTTCCCACTGAGTTCCTAAAAGGTATGTTGTAGATGACATGACCTTGTTTTTCTTGTTCACAATCAAAAGGATAGAAATACAAATTCTGGACAGAACACATACAGTGATACTTACTACGCTACCAATGTGTTTACAGCATATAAATATTCGAAAATGGACTCTGGATTAACTGGGATGAATATAAAAGAAAAATTGAATCGATTGTTTCTTTCATCCCATTGAAGACTGGTTCGTGCAGATCTAGAGATCTACCATGTGTTGAGATGTGCTTGAAGCGATGGGAATGTCTCCTTTACTGCTGAAATAAAAGAATAATTGAGATATAATAAAACAAACAAAAAAAACATGATTTAAACGGGTTATTACTTCCAATACAATCATGTCTATTCATTTGCACGAAGATGAAAACAACATTGTTTTGAACATTAGATTTAGTCAGTGATGTCAGATGCACTGCAGTAGTGGAGATTAGTCCGCTTGCTTTGGAAATGGTTCGATCCCACTTTTTTTAATCTCTTTTTTTTTCCTCCTCATGATTACTTTACTGGATAAAGCGCAAAGCACAAATGTATTTGTTTTCGATGGGCGCAATAGCTGAGTGGTTAAAGCGTTGGACTTTCAATCTGAGGGTCCCGGGTTCAAATCTCAGTAACGGTGCCTGGTGGGTACAGGGTGGAGATTTTTCCGATCACCCAGGTCAACATATGTGCAGACCTGCTTGTGCCTGAACTCCCTTCGTGCGTATACGCAAGCAGAAGATCAAATACACACATTAAAGATCCTGTAATCTATGCCAGCATTCGGTGGGTTATGGAAACAAGAACATACCCAGCATGCACACCCCCGAAAACGGAGTATGGCTGCCTACATGGTGGGGTAAAAACGGTTGTATACATAAAAGCCCACTCATGAACATACGAGTAAATGTGGGAGTTGCAGCTCACGAACGCAGAAGAAGTATTTGTTTTCCTATCAAAGTGGAATTTTCTACAGAATTCTGCCAGGGACAACCCTTTTTTTTTGCTGTGGGTTCTTTTACATGCGCTAAATGCATGCTACAATCGGGACCTCGGTTTATCATCTCATCTGAATGACTAGCGTCCAGACCACCACTCAAGGTGTAGTGGAGGGGGAGAAAATACTGGCGATTGTGCCTGTGATTTGAACCAGTGCACTCAGATTCTCACGCTTCCTAGGTGGAGGCATTACCTCTAGGCCAACACTCCACGTAGGGGTGTGTATTAGGGTTGTATTGTTTGGGGTTTTTTTTTAGTGTGTGTATGTGTTTGTGTACATCAGTTTTTTTACACCACATTTTGTTTTACTTTCATTTATATAATTCCATCATTAAAGCAAAACAAAGAACACACCATTATTTTCATTTTATTCGCCATTATTAGTTTTTTGTTTTACTTTGGTTAGTGATTGCCAAGTAGATTTTATATGTGATCTTTTCTGTGTTTTTTTCCAGTTTATTATTTTTCCAATGATGATGAAAGTTTCTGATTACCAGAAATGGATGTTTGTTACTGTATGATTATCTCCCTTTTGTTGCATGAACACTTCTCTGGTGAGGTGGAACTTGACTTGTTGATTCGGTTGTGCTGATATTCTTTAGTCTAAACATGGAGTCCTTATTGAAATGCTTTCACTCACACTCTCTCCTCATACCAGTAGCAGGGCCACATGGAGTTGATTTAAAAAAAAAATTTTTTTTAGAGTGTTTACTTTTATTTAAATAATAATAATGCTATTCATATGGCGCTGAATCTTGTGCAGAGACAAATCAAAGTGCTTTCACACCAGTCATTCACACGCATGCATAACTCTAAAACCGAGGAAACTAAAGACAAGGAAGAGGCAGGGAAGGGAGGCTATTTTGGGAAGAGGTGGGTTTTAAGGCCAGACTTGAAAGAGCTAAGTGCAGAGACTTGACGAAGCGAAAGAGGAAGTTAATTCCAGTTGCAAGGTCCAGAGACAGAGAAAGAACTGTGGCCAACAGTCAAGTGTTTGAATCTGGGTATGCGTAAACAGAGTGGATCCGAAGTCAATCGTAGAGAATGAGATGGAGTGTAGAGGTGAAGGCAACCACAGAGATAGGAAGGGGCAGATTTGTGAATACATTTGTAACATAGAGTGCTGATCTTGTACTTTATTCGGTGTGAGACAGGGAGCCAGTGGAGATGATGCAAAAGAGGAGTGATGTGCTCAGATCTTTTCTTTCTGAGGACAAGTCGGGCAGCAGAGTTTTGTATGCGCTGAAGGGACTGAATGGATGAAGCAGGCAAACCAGACAATAGAGAGTTACAGTAGTCAAGGCAAGAGAGAATGAGAGAAACGACAAGTCTAGATGTTGTGTCAGTGGACAGATATTTCTGAATACTTTAGAACATGGAAGCACTAAGCAACACACAGCCATCAGACCAGTTCCTGCCAAGCAGCACACGCTAAGCCACACACATTTCCTGCTTGGAGTATTGGTCCAGATCGGAGTTCTGATACAGTCATTCAACAGTTTTTGTATGTTCATTTCAAGTTCCATTTTGCCATTCTGACAGCGTCATGTGTGTGTGTTTATACAATGTCATCACAGGAGTTGATGCACATCAGTTTGCACAGTGCTGCGTTACAGGAGTCTAATGACATTGATCTGAGTCATTGTTTAGAGATAGATGCTGAAGATGTTACAAACAGAAAAAAAATATAAGAAGAAGTAAGACAGTCAATTATTAATCAGATAGAAGACTATTCTTTTCATCATTAGTATTGGACAGAGTTCAGCTCTTTTTTTTTTTTTTTTTTTTTTTTTTTTTAGTAAAAGAAGTAAGGATCACTGTAAAACTGCATGAACAAACTCATATTCTTAAATAATCCCAGAGACATATATTCTAACAAGTAATCACAAGAAATGATGTGTAAGCAGTGGAAAAAACACCAACAACTGAGGTCTTTAGACTACACAGTACTCTTACATAAACTGAAACATTATAAAAAGAAAAAAAGTTTTAAAAAAAATGAAGCAAAATTATGATAACTATTATTAACAAGCAGACTTCACACCACTAACTCTCTTAATTTCCCTGTTTGAGATAATGGAGTGACTCTCTCTGTGTTTCTGACCCTTGTGGACAGCTGGCCTTCCACCGCTGGTGACTCTGCTGAGCACAGAGAGCGGGGATGTGAAGGAGGCGGTCACTCTGGCCCTGGCCAACCTCACCTCACACAACATCCCCAACTGTCAGTGAGTATAGCACCACATCCCCCAACTGTCAGTGAGTATAGCACCACATCCCCCCAACTGTCAGTGAGTATAGCACCACATCCCCCCATCTCTCAGTGAGCATAGCACCACATCCCCCCAACTGTCAGTGAGTAGAACACCACATCCCCCAACTGTCAGTGAGTAGAACACCACATTCCCCAACTGTCAGTGAGTATAACACCACATCCCCCCAACTGTCAGTGATAATAGCACCACATTCCCCCAACTGTCAGTGAGTATAGCACCACATCCCCCCAACTGTCAGTGAGTAGAACACCACATCCCTCCATCTGTCAGTGAGCATAGCACCACATCCCCCCAACTGTCAGTGAGTGGAACACCACATCCCCCCAACTGTCAGTGAGTGGAACACCACATTCCCCCAACTGTCAGTGAGTATAGCACCACATCCCCCCAACTGTCAGTGAGTAGAACACCACATTCCCCCAACTGTCAGTGAGTATAGCACCACATCCCCCCAACTGTCAGTGAGTATAGCACCACATCCCCCCAACTGTCAGTGAGTGGAACACCACATCCCCCCAACTGTCAGTGAGTATAGCACCACATCCCCCCAACTGTCAGTGAGTGGAACACCACATCCCCCCAACTGTCAGTGAGTATAGCACCACATCCAAAACTGTCAGTGAGTATAGCACCACATCCCCCCAACTGTCAGTGAGTATAGCACCACATCCCCCCAACTGTCAGTGAGTGGAACACCACATCCCCCCAACTGTCAGTGAGTGGAACACCACATCCCCCCAACTGTCAGTGAGTATAGCACCACATCCCCCCAACTGTCAGTGAGTGGAACACCACATCCCTCCATCTGTCAGTGAGTATAGCACCACATCCCCCCAACTGTCAGTGAGTAGAACACCACATTCCCCAACTGTCAGTGAGTGGAACACCACATCCCCCAACTGTCAGTGAGTGGAACACCACATCCCTCCAACTGTCAGTGAGTATAGCACCACATCCCCCCAACTGTCAGTGAGTAGAACACCACATCCCTCCATCTGTCAGTGAGCATAGCACCACATCCCCCCAACTGTCAGTGAGTAGAACACCACATCCCCCAACTGTCAGTGAGTAGAACACCACATTCCCCAACTGTCAGTGAGTGGAACACCACATCCCCCCAACTGTCAGTGAGTATAACACCACATCCCCCCAACTGTCAGTGATAATAGCACCACATTCCCCCAACTGTCAGTGAGTATAGCACCACATCCCCCCAACTGTCAGTGAGTAGAACACCACATCCCTCCATCTGTCAGTGAGCATAGCACCACATCCCCCCAACTGTCAGTGAGTGGAACACCACATCCCCCCAACTGTCAGTGAGTGGAACACCACATTCCCCCAACTGTCAGTGAGTATAGCACCACATCCCCCCAACTGTCAGTGAGTAGAACACCACATTCCCCCAACTGTCAGTGAGTATAGCACCACATCCCCCCAACTGTCAGTGAGTATAGCACCACATCCCCCCAACTGTCAGTGAGTGGAACACCACATCCCCCCAACTGTCAGTGAGTGGAGCACCACATCCCCCCAACTGTCAGTGAGTGGAACACCACATCCCCCCAACTGTCAGTGAGTATAGCACCACATCCCCCCAACTGTCAGTGAGTATAGCACCACATCCCCCCAACTGTCAGTGAGTGGAACACCACATCCCCCCAACTGTCAGTGAGTGGAACACCACATCCCCCCAACTGTCAGTGAGTATAGCACCACATCCCCCCAACTGTCAGTGAGTGGAACACCACATCCCTCCATCTGTCAGTGAGTATAGCACCACATCCCCCCAACTGTCAGTGAGTAGAACACCACATTCCCCAACTGTCAGTGAGTGGAACACCACATCCCCCAACTGTCAGTGAGTGGAACACCACATCCCTCCAACTGTCAGTGAGTATAGCACCACATCCCCCCAACTGTCAGTGAGTAGAACACCACATCCCTCCATCTGTCAGTGAGCATAGCACCACATCCCCCCAACTGTCAGTGAGTAGAACACCACATCCCCCAACTGTCAGTGAGTAGAACACCACATTCCCCAACTGTCAGTGAGTGGAACACCACATCCCCCCAACTGTCAGTGAGTATAACACCACATCCCCCCAACTGTCAGTGATAATAGCACCACATTCCCCCAACTGTCAGTGAGTATAGCACCACATCCCCCCAACTGTCAGTGAGTAGAACACCACATCCCTCCATCTGTCAGTGAGCATAGCACCACATCCCCCCAACTGTCAGTGAGTGGAACACCACATCCCCCCAACTGTCAGTGAGTGGAACACCACATTCCCCCAACTGTCAGTGAGTATAGCACCACATCCCCCCAACTGTCAGTGAGTAGAACACCACATTCCCCCAACTGTCAGTGAGTATAGCACCACATCCCCCCAACTGTCAGTGAGTATAGCACCACATCCCCCCAACTGTCAGTGAGTGGAACACCACATCCCCCCAACTGTCAGTGAGTATAGCACCACATCCCCCCAACTGTCAGTGAGTGGAACACCACATCCCCCCAACTGTCAGTGAGTATAGCACCACATCCCCCCAACTGTCAGTGAGTATAGCACCACATCCCCCCAACTGTCAGTGAGTATAGCACCACATTCCCCCAACTGTCAGTGAGTATAACACCACATTCCCCCAACTGTCAGTGAGTGGAACACCACATCCCCCCAACTGTCAGTGAGTGGAACACCACATTCCCCCAACTGTCAGTGAGTATAGCACCACATCCCCCCAACTGTCAGTGAGTAGAACACCACATTCCCCCAACTGTCAGTGAGTATAGCACCACATCCCCCCAACTGTCAGTGAGTATAGCACCACATCCCCCCAACTGTCAGTGAGTGGAACACCACATCCCCCAACTGTCAGTGAGTGGAACACCACATCCCTCCAACTGTCAGTGAGTATAGCACCACATTCCCCCAACTGTCAGTGAGTATAGCACCACATCCCTCCAACTGTCAGTGAGTATAGCACCACATCACCCCAACTGTCAGTGAGTGGAACACCACATCCCTCCATCTGTCAGTGAGCATAGCACCACATCCCCCCAACTGTCAGTGAGTGGAACACCACATCCCCCCAACTGTCAGTGAGTGGAACACCACATTCCCCCAACTGTCAGTGAGTATAGCACCACATCCCCCCAACTGTCAGTGAGTAGAACACCACATTCCCCCAACTGTCAGTGAGTATAGCACCACATCCCCCCAACTGTCAGTGAGTATAGCACCACATCCCCCCAACTGTCAGTGAGTGGAACACCACATCCCCCCAACTGTCAGTGAGTATAGCACCACATCCCCCCAACTGTCAGTGAGTGGAACACCACATCCCCCCAACTGTCAGTGAGTATAGCACCACATCCCCCCAACTGTCAGTGAGTATAGCACCACATCCCCCCAACTGTCAGTGAGTATAGCACCACATCCCCCCAACTGTCAGTGAGTGGAACACCACATCCCCCCCAACTGTCAGTGAGTATAGCACCACATCCCCCCAACTGTCAGTGAGTGGAACACCACATCCCTCCATCTGTCAGTGAGTATAGCACCACATCCCCCCAACTGTCAGTGAGTAGAACACCACATTCCCCAACTGTCAGTGAGTGGAACACCACATCCCCCAACTGTCAGTGAGTGGAACACCACATCCCTCCAACTGTCAGTGAGTATAGCACCACATCCCCCCAACTGTCAGTGAGTAGAACACCACATCCCCCAACTGTCAGTGAGTATAGCACCACATCCCCCAACTGTCAGTGAGTGGAACACCACATCCCTCCAACTGTCAGTGAGTATAGCACCACATTCCCCCAACTGTCAGTGAGTATAGCACCACATCCCTCCAACTGTCAGTGAGTATAGCACCACATCACCCCAACTGTCAGTGAGTGGAACACCACATCCCTCCATCTGTCAGTGAGTATAGCACCACATCCCCCCAACTGTCAGTGAGTAGAACACCACATTCCCCAACTGTCAGTGAGTGGAACACCACATCCCCCAACTGTCAGTGAGTGGAACACCACATCCCTCCAACTGTCAGTGAGTATAGCACCACATCCCCCCAACTGTCAGTGAGTAGAACACCACATTCCCCAACTGTCAGTGAGTGGAACACCACATCCCTCCAACTGTCAGTGAGTATAGCACCACATCCCCCCAACTGTCAGTGAGTAGAACACCACATCCCTCCATCTGTCAGTGAGCATAGCACCACATTCCCCCAACTGTCAGTGAGTATAACACCACATTCCCCCAACTGTCAGTGAGTGGAACACCACATCCCCCCAACTGTCTGTGAGTGGAACACCACATTCCCCCAACTGTCAGTGAGTATAGCACCACATCCCCCAACTGTCAGTGAGTAGAACACCACATTCCCCCAACTGTCAGTGAGTATAGCACCACATCCCCCCAACTGTCAGTGAGTATAGCACCACATCCCCCCAACTGTCAGTGAGTATAGCACCACATCCCCCCAACTATCAGTGAGTGGAACACCACATCCCCCCAACTGTCAGTGAGTATAGCACCACATCCCCCAACTGTCAGTGAGTATAGCACCACATCCCCCAACTGTCAGTGAGTGGAACACCACATCCCTCCAACTGTCAGTGAGTATAGCACCACATCCCCCAACTGTCAGTGAGTAGAACACCACATTCCCCCAACTGTCAGTGAGTATAGCACCACATCCCCCCAACTGTCAGTGAGTGGAACACCACATCCCCCCAACTGTCAGTGAGTATAGCACCACATCCCCCCAACTGTCAGTGAGTGGAACACCACATCCCCCCAACTGTCAGTGAGTGGAACACCACATCCCCCCAACTGTCAGTGAGTATAGCACCACATCCCCCCAACTGTCAGTGAGTATAGCACCACATCCCCCCAACTGTCAGTGAGTATAGCACCACATCCCCCAACTGTCAGTGAGTATAGCACCACATCCCCCAACTGTCAGTGAGTATAGCACCACATCCCCCCAACTGTCAGTGAGTGGAACACCACATCCCCCCAACTGTCAGTTAGTAGAACACCACATCCCCCAACTGTCAGTGAGTGGAACACCACATCCCCCAACTGTCAGTGAGTATAGCACCACATCCCCCCAACTGTCAGTGAGTGGAACACCATGTACATGAACGAGGATCAGGCACGAGTGTCAAGTATACACATCTCTTGACCTGGGAGATCAGGACAATCTCCACCCCCACACATCTCTTGACCTGGGAGATCAGGACAATCTCCACCCCCACACATCTCTTGACCTGGGAGATCAGGACAATCTCCACCCTCACACATCTCTTGACCTGGGAGATCAGGACAATCTCCGCCCTTATCTCAGTAGGGTTCAAACCCAGGTCACCTTCTGATTGAAGTCCATTGCTTTAACCAGTGGGCTGTTGCACCTGGATGAAATGAAGTTTTATGGATGTTGTGAGAGAGACAGAGACAGAGAGTATGTGTTTCAGAGAAAGGAAAGAGAGAGAGAGTGAGTGTGTGTGTGTGTGTGTGTGTGTGTGTGTGTGTGTGTGCTCATGTGTATCCAGTTCTGTCTGTCTTGTGTGTATAGTTGTGTTTGGATGTGTGTGTGTGTATTTGTGTGTGTGTGTGTGTGTATTTGTGTGTGTGTGTGTGTGTGTGTGTGTGTGTATGCATATGTGTATGTGTGTTTATACATATGTGCATATTTGTGTATGTGTGTGTGTGTGTGTGTGTGTGTGTGTATGTGTGTGTGTGTGTGTGTGTGTGTGTCTTTGTTTATACAAGTGTGAGTGTGTGTTTGTGTGTGTCTTTGTTTATACATGTGTGTGTGTGTGTGTGGGGGTTTATATATATATGCGTATTTGTGTATGTGTGTGTGTATATTTGTGTGTGTGTGTCTGTGTCTGTATGTGTGTGTGTGTCTGTGTGTGTGTGTGTGTCTATAGTTGTTTTCACTCTGGCCTGCAGGGAAATCATCAACCTGAACGGCCTGGACTCGGTGGTGAGCGCCCTGCTGGATGAGTGTGATGAGGTTGTTGCCAACGCTGCCTGCATCCTGACCAACATGGCACAGGACGAGTCGCTCCGAGCAGAGGCTCAGAAATCCTCGGTCATCACCGCCTTCATCGGGCCCTTGAGCAATCCGTCAGTGTTGAGGAGATGTTCGCTGGATGGAGGTTTAGGGGTGGGGGAGGGGGTGGGGTGGGGGGGGAGTGTGTTTTGCATGTGTGAGTGTGGAAGGGGTGAGGGGAGGTATGGGCGATGTATGGTGGGTGTGGGGAGTGGGGGTTGTTTTTCGGTTCAGCTGTCTTTTGACTGTGAGTAACATTTGATGGATAATGATGATGATGATGATGATGGCGTGTGTGTGTGTGCATGTGTGTGTGTGTGAGAGAGAGAGAGAGAGAGAGAGAGAGAGAGAGGACGTGTACAAGTGAAAGAGAGATAGAGTGTGTGTGTGAGAGAGAGAGAGAAAGAGGGAGAGAGTATGCTATGAGTGAAAGCGTGATATTGAGTATGGGTATGTCTGTGCCAGTTTGAGTGTGAGTGTATGTGTGCTCATGTGAGTTCTGTTGTTTGTATGGTTGTGTATGTGTGTGCGAAGTTGTGTTTGAATCTGTTGTTGTTGTTTATGTACATGCATGTGTGTATGTAGGGGGTTAGGGGTTGTGCATTTGTGAATGCATCCATTACAAATGTGTCATTGCGTGTGTGTGGGTGGGGGAGGGGGGACGGGGGGCATACGTGTGTGTGTCAGTGTGTGTACGCTTAGTGTTACAGCATTAATTAATCCAAGTGATGTTTTTTTCCACTAACTGTTTCACTATGTCAATGACTTTTCCAGACTTTTTCATTTCAGAGTTGTTGAACAATGTTGATGTTGTCAGTGTACAACAGAACTATTTCTCTGTGGAATCAGTTCTTCATGGTGTATATTTAGACAAGATTGTTTAAACAAAAAATCATATATATGTGTGTAATTAGTATAAAAGTAATTAGTATAAATAAATGAGTAAAAAGATTGTATGAAACGCCGTGTAGTGATGTGTGCCAACTAAACTGTGTTGCAGGAACACTAACGTGCAGAGCAAGGCGGCTTTGGCTGTCTCTGGATTTGCTTGTGATGCTGACGCCAGAACTGTTGTCAGTGTCATTTCTCCCCCTTCTGTGTTTTTTGTTGAAGTTGTGTGTGTGTGTGTGTGTGTGTGTGTGTGTGTGTGTGTGTGTGTGTGTGTGTGTGTATGTGTGTGTGTGTGTGTGTGTTTGTGTGTGTGTGTGTATGTGTGTGTGTATATGTGTGTGTGTATGTGTGTGTGTGTGTGTGTGTGTGTGTGTGTGTGTGTATATAAATGTATATATATTTATTTATTTATTCATTCTTATAAATTTGCAGTGTATGAGTGATGATAATAATGATGTTGACGATGATAACAATGATATCAGCTACTAACCACAGCACAACAATTCCAAAGTTTATTCTGACAGTGTGTCTTGTATTGTATTGTATTGTATTGTATTGTATTGCATTGCATTGCATTATAGTGTACTATACTGTACTGTACTGTACTGTAGCATACTGAATTACCTTACGTCACAGCAGGTTCCTCTGCATGAACTTTGTGCCCCCCTGTCTACTGGGAGAGCGTGTCGCCCCCCCCCACCTCCCCCTTACCCTCCACACCCCTCCAACACAGTGCAGCACCACTGTACCCACGTTTCTTGTTGTACGTCTGTCTTCTTCTTCGTTCGTTGGCTGCAACTCCCACGTTCACTCATATGTACATGAGTGGGCTTTTACGTGTATGACCATCTTTATCATGCCATTTAGGCAGCCATACTCTGTTTTCGGGGTGAGGGGTGTGTGCATGCTGGGTATGTTCTTGTTTCCATAACCCACCTGACGCCGACATGGATTACAGGATCTTGAATGAGCGTATTTGATCTTCTGCTCGCTTATACACACAAAGGGGGTTCAGGCACTAAGCAGGTCTGCACATATGTTGACCTGGGAGATCGGAAAAATCTCCACCCTTTACTCACCAGGTGCCGTTACCGAGATTTGAATCCGGGACCCTCAGATTGAAAGTCCAACGCTTTAACCACTTGGCTATTGCGCCCGTCATATGTCTCAGTTTCAGTTTCAGTTTCAGTAGCTCAAGGAGGCATCACTGCGTTCGGTCAAATCCATATACGCTACACCACATCTGCCAAGCAGATGCCTGACCAGCAGCGTAACCTAACGCACTTAGTCAGGCCTTGAGAAAAAAGAAAAAAGAAAAATAGGTTGAATAAATAATAGATAAATACATAAAAAAAATTAACTGCTACCACTACTAATATGTATAAGGCTCAAAAACGTGATGAAGTCAACTATAAGCGTACATAAATAAAAAAAGAAAAAAAAAGAAAAAAAAAAGATAATTATAATATAAAAAAGTAATAATAATAATAATAATAATAATAATAATAATAAATAAATAAATAAGACAACAATGATGATAAATAAGCAAATAAATGCAAAACATGGAGACACACATTCACACATACACCCACATATGCATAACAGATATGCACCAAACATGCAGTTTCACAGATATGAAAGCACAGTCAAATACACATAAACGTACATGAGCCCCAACACACACACACACACACACCCCCCCCCCACATATATATATATGTCTGTGTGTTTCAGTTTCATATGTCTGTGTGTTTCAGTTTCATATGTCTGTGTGTTTCAGTTCCGGGAAGAGGGAGGCCTGAAGCCACTGGTGGCGCTGCTGCATTCTGGGAACGATGAGGTGCGCAGGAACGCTGCCTGGGCGGTGACTGTGGCGGCTGTGGACGAGCCCACGGCCACAGAGATCTGCAAGCTGGGGTCAGTGAGTGTGAGGGGGGGAGATGACAGGGGGAGGAGAAAGGGGGATACTTGGTTCCATTGAAGGTCAAGGCCAGCACCTTACAACAGCTCCCAGATTGGGATTGGGGCAGGTTTTTCTCTTAACTTTTGTTGGTTTTTTTTATTTTGTCTTTTCTTTCTTTTTTTTAAAAAAAGGAAAAAATTGTGTCCTGTTTTTAAGCGTATAGTTTGATACGGGTTGAGAAGGATGATTTTCAACGCCGTGTAAAACTTGTTGCAGTTACATAATGTTGAACTTGTTGCTTGTGCATTTTCGGATGGATGGGTTGTTAAATCCAATGGGAAGTTTGCGAAAAGACATAGTTAACACTACACAGACAGAGTACTGCCAGTTAGCTCCCCTGACTCTCCCCACAGATGAAACACTACACAAAGTACTGCCAGTTAGCTCCCCTGACAAAGTGCTGCCAGTTAGCTCCCCTGACTCTCCCCACAGATGAAACACTACACAAAGTACTGCCAGTTAGCTCCCCTGACAAAGTACTGCCAGTTAGCTCCCCTGACTCTTCCCACAGATGAAGCACTACACAAAGTACTGCCAGTTAGCTCCCCTGACTTCCCACAGATGAAACACTACACAAAGTACTGCCAGTTAGCTCCCCTGACTTCCCACAGACGAAACACTACACAAAGTACTGCCAGTTAGCTCCCCTGACAAAGTACTGCCAGTTAGCTCCCCTGACTCTTCCCACAGATGAAGCACTACACAAAGTACTGCCAGTTAGCTCCCCTGACTTCCCACAGATGAAACACTACACAAAGTACTGCCAGTTAGCTCCCCTGACTCTCCCCACAGATGAAACACTACACAAAGTACTGCCAGTTAGCTCCCCTGACTCTCCCCACAGATGAAACACTACACAAAGTACTGCCAGTTAGCTCCCCTGACTCTTCCCACAGATGAAGCACTACACAAAGTACTGCCAGTTAGCTCCCCTGACTTCCCACAGATGAAACACTACACAAAGTACTGCCAGTTAGCTCCCCTGACTCTCCCCATTTGTATGAGTAAAAGATAAAATTGCCAAAAAACAAATATTAGAATTTACGAACTAAAAACTTTCAAACTGATCAGTAAAATACCGAATTAGATGGGGACAAAATGAAAACTTCCTCCCCCTTTATGTTGTAGTACAACGAGAAGATGAAATTATCCATATTTTTTGTTCAAAATTTGCACACACTGATGACTTGTAAATGAATCCAGGAAATCACAGAGTTAGAGACAGATGCTTGTAATGATAAATCAGCCATATCTACCAAACTGTTGAAGACAGCTGCATAAAAAAGGCAGATGTCATACTTAAAATATACTTTGAAAGAAAAATAGAAGTAAATTTTCATAAGCGTTTTCTCCTTTGTTAAATAGACGAGGTTTTCTGTTTTGTTTTTGGTTGCTGTTTTTTTTGGTTTTTTTACCATGAACACTCTGAAAAGTATCAATCTTTATATGATGCTGCTTACACACATTGAGAGAGAGAGAGAGTGAGAGAGTACTGTTACTTTCAGTGAGACAAAAGCACATAGCTTCAAACTTATTGCTGCCTTGCATTTCTCATCAGCCTGGATACAGGTAAACATGATAATTAGAGGCCACAGGGAACTAAAACCAGGATATTCCTCAAAGACCGCAGGCTTCCAGTTCATTCCTGTTACTTACCCTTTTATTTATTTATTTATTTATTTATTCATGTCTTTATTGTTCTCTTGTTCCTGTTTTCCAACACTGACAGGTGGTGTTGATGAAGGACGTTGGTGTACCATACTTTACGGACTGCAGTGTTTCAGATTAAAAGGCGAATCCTCCAGATTTAAGAAAGATTCTGATTTCAACTGTACACAAGGTGCAGCTTACACATTCTAACCATACATTAGGTGCACCACGTCATTAGGAGCATTTGTTGAAAAAAATGCCTTATTGTCTGTAGAATATGGTTCTCTGCACTTATCCATAGGTTAAATGTACCGTAATTCAAGGCACTTTAGTTAAAGTTGAGGGGAAAAAAACAGTGCCTAAAAGTCAATCAAAATTGTGCAGTATGCTTGTGTTGTTGTAGTGGTCTGGAAGTGCTACATAAAACAGTGTACTGTGCTTGCAGTGGTCTGAAAGTGCTGCATAAAACAGTGTACTGTGGTTGCAGTGGTCTGAAAGTGCTGCATAAAACAGTGTACTGTGCTTGCAGTGGTCTGAAAGTCCTGCATAAAACAGTGTACTGTGCTTGCAGTGGTCTGAAAGTGCTGCATAAAACAGTGTACTATGTGCTGGTTGTTACAGTGGTCTAGAAGTGCTGCATAAAACAGTGTACTATGTGCTGGTTGTTACAGTGGTCTGGAAGTGCTGCATAAAACAGTGTACTATGTGCTGGTTGTTACAGTGGTCTGGAAGTGCTGCATAAAACAGTGTACTGTGTGCTGGTTGTTACAGTGGTCTGGAAGTGCTGCATAAAACAGTGTACTGTGTGCTGGTTGTTACAGTGGTCTGGAAGTGCTGCATGAAATAGTGTACTGTGCTTGCAGTGGTCTGGAAGTGCTGCAAGAAATAGTGGAAGTGCCGAATGAAATAATGCATTGTGCTCTGTTTGTTGCAGTGGTCTGGAAGTGCTGCATGAAATAGTGTACTGTGCTTGCAGTGGTCTGGAAGGGCTGCATGAAATAGTGGAAGTGCCGAATGAAATAATGCATTGTGTGCTGTTTGTTGCAGTGGTCTGGAAGTGCTGCATGAAATAGTGGAAGTGCCGAATGAAATAATGCATTGTGTGCTGTTTGTTGCAGTGGTCTGGAAGTGCTGCATGAAATAGTGGAAGTGCTGCATGAAATAGTGGAAGTGCTGAATGAAATAATGCATTGTGCGCTGTTTGTTGCAGTGGTCTGGAAGTGCTGCAGCAGATCCAGATGTCCAGCACCCGTCAGAGTCCATACATTGAGGCCGCCATGGAGAGACTGCTGGACAGCAACCTGTCGGCTAAATACGCTTTGACCGGTCACCTCAGTGAGTGGTTTGATTCTGTGTGTGTGTGTGTGTGTGTGTGTGTGTGTGGAGGGGGGGGGGTGATTGGGGAGAAACTTTGACTCTTTCCAAGAACTGAGGGGGATGTTGAGCCCTGAACTGGCCCTTTCTGCAGTCAGCTGGGCTCTGAGCAACATGGTTTGATCAGGAAGGAGGGGACACAGAGTGGGGATGGGGGATGGAGAGGTAGGAGATGAGATTCGGATTCGGATGATTTATTCATATAGGCCATTGCCCCTCATGAAGGGGTGCAGTATACAACATTATTAAACATGCAAGTGCACAAGGCGAAACAGTCATCAAAGGAATTATGATATCATTATTGATCTTAACTTAAACGCTTTATATATGTAAATGGACAAATTCTTTACAATGCTTTCTTTATTAGATGCCATCAAAAGACTTAGCCGAAACTGATTTGGAAACTTAAAATACTTTCATGGAACATACTGTTCTCTTAATTTACTTAAAGCAGGACAACATAAAATAAAGTGTAACTCATCTTCAACACCACTTCTACACAGAGGGCAATTCAACTCATCCACAGTATGCTTTCTGTACCGATAATAATGTTGAGCAATTTCTGAAATACCTAATCTAAATCTTGCCATTATGAATTTTAAATGTTTGTCTAAGCTAATTTGCAAGTACGTTTTCACTTCATGAGTAGTACAAAATGTTCTGTACATTTCAAACCGGTCGCTGTCTCTGTCTTCCTTATGGTAGGAGATGAGAGAGATACAGAGAGAGAATGAATGATTCAGACTGTGCGTAAGTGTGCTCTTCATTTCATTCAGTGTCATTCTGTGAACGTGATTTAGACAAGGAAGGGGGGGGGGGAGGGAGGGAGGGCAGCAGGTCTGGAGGGAAAGGGAAGGTGGGGGCTGTTCCAGGTAAGGAGGTGGGGGGGTGGGGAGTGAAAACAGCATTATTTTGTTCACTCTCTTGTTAACTCGCATAGATCTGCATGCCACTGTTTTTTTTGTGCCATCTTTTTGACAATCATATTCCTCTTTTTGGGGGTCGTGTTACGTGCTGCTGGGATTTGAACCTAGGACTCTCAGATTGAAAGATCAGTGCTCTGTCTGCTCGTCTGTCATGCCTGTCAAGGAGCAACGCAGGGAGGCTTTTCGGGTTATGCCGTCAGCTTTAGGAGTTGTCCTGTTAGCTTTAGGAGTTGTCCTGTCAGCCAGCTTTTGGAGTTGTCCTGTCAGCCAGCTTTAGGAGTTGTGGTGTCAGCTTTATGAGCTATCCTGTAGCTTTAGGAGTTGTCCTGTCAGCTGTTGGAGTCAGCTTTAGGAGTTGTCCTGTCAGCTTTAGGAGTTGTCCTGTCAGCTTTTGGAGTCAGCTTTAGGAGTTGTCCTGTAAGCTGTTGGAGTTGTCCTGTAAGTTGTTGGAGTTGTCCGGTCAGCTTTTTGAGTCAGCTTTAGGAGTTGTCCTGTCAGCTTTTGGAGTCAGCTGTTGGAGTTGTCCTGTCAGCTTTAGGAGTTGTCCTGTCAGCTGTTGGAGTCAGCTTTAGGAGTTGTCCTGTCAGCTGTTGGAGTTGTCCTGGCAGCTTTTGAAGTGTCAGCTGTTGTTGTCCTGTCAGCTTCAGGAGTTGTCCTGTCAGCTTTTGAAGTGTCAGCTGTTGGAGTTGTCCTGTCAGCTTTAGGAGTTGACCTGTCAGCTTTGGGAGTTGTTCTGTCAGTTTTTGGAGTCAACTTTAGGAGTTGTCCTGTCAGCTGTTGGAGATGTCCTGTCAGCTGTTGGAGTTGTCCTGGCAGCTTTTGGAGTCGGCTTTAGGAGTTGTCCTGTCAGCTGTTGGAGTTGTCCTGTCAGCTTTTGGAGTCGGCTTTAGGAGTTGTCCTGTCAGCTGTTGGAGTTGTCCTGTCAGCTTTTGGAGTCGGCTTTAGGAGTTGTCCTGTCAGCTGTTGGAGTTGTCGTGTCAGCTGTTGGAGTTGTCCTGTCAGCTTTTGGAGTCAGCTTTAGGAGTTGTCCTGTCAGCTGTTTGAGTTGTCCTGTCAGCTTTAGTTGTCCTGTCAGCTTTAGTTGTCCTGTCAGCTGTTGGAGTTGTCGTGTCAGCTGTTGGAGTTGTCCTGTCAGCTTTTGGAGTCAGCTTTAGGAGTTGTCCTGTCAGCTGTTTGAGTTGTCCTGTCAGCTTTAGGAGTTGTCCTGTTGACACGCTTTGAGAGTGGACAGGACAGTGAGAGGCTGACGAGCTGTGTGGTGCTGTGAACTGTACTGTGTGGTGTTGTGAGCTGTGTGGTGCTGTGAGCTGTGTGGTGCTGTGAGCTGTGTGGTGCTGTGAACTGTGTGGTGTTGTGAACTGTGTGGTGCTGTGAACTGTGTGGTGCTGTGTGGTGCTGTGAACTGTGTGGTGCTGTGAACTGTGTGGTGTTGTGAGCTGTGTGGTGCTGTGAGCTGTGCTGTGAACTGTGTGGTGCTGTGAACTGTGCTGTGAACTGTGTGGTGTTGTGAGCTGTGTGGTGCTGTGAACTGTGTGGTGTTGTGAGCTGTGTGGTGTGAACTGTGTGGTGCTGTGAACTGTGCTGTGAACTGTGTCGTGTTGTGAGCTGTGCTGTTAACTGTGTGGTGTTGTGAACTGTGTGGTGCTGTGAACTGTGTGGTGCTGTGAACTGTGTGGTGCTGTGAACTGTGTGGTGCTGTGAACTGTGCTGTGAACTGTGTGGTGCTGTGAACTGTGTGGTGCTGTGAACTGTGCTTTGAACTGTGTGGTGCTGTTAACTGTGTGGTGCTGTGAACTGTGTGGTGCTGTGAACTGTGCTTTGAACTGTGTGGTGCTGTTAACTGTGCTGTGAACTGTGTGGTGCTGTGAACTGTGTGGTGCTGTGAACTGTGCTGTGAGCTGTGTGGTGCTGTGAGCTGTGTGGTGCTGTGAGCTGTGTGGTGAGCTGTGTGGTGCTGTGAGCTGTGTGGTGCTGTGAGCTGTGTGGTGCTGTGAACTGTGCTCTGAACTGTGTGGTGCTGTGAACTGTGTGGTGCTGTGAGCTACCACTGTGTGGTGCTGTGAGCTGTGTGGTGCTGTGAACTGTGTGGTGCTGTGAACTGTGCTGTGAACTGTGTGGTGCTGTGAACTGTGCTGTGAACTGTGAGGTGCTGTGAGCTGTGTGGTGCTGTGAACTGTGCTGTGAACTGTGTGGTGCTGTGAACTGTGTGGTGCTGTGAACTGTGCTGTGAGGTGTGTGGTGCTGTGAACTGTGCTGTGAACTGTGTGGTGCTGTGAACTGTGTGGTGCTGTGAACTGTGAACTGTGTGGTGCTGTGAACTGTGTGGTGCTGTGAACTGTGTGGTGTTGTGAGCTGTGTGGTGCTGTGAGCTGTGTGGTGTGAACTGTGTGGTGTTGTGGACTGTGTGGTGCTGTGAACTGTGCTGTGGACTGTGTGGTGCTGTGAACTGTGCTGTGAGCTGTGTGGTGTTGTGAGCTGTGTGGTGCTGTGAGCTGTGTGGTGTGAACTGTGTGGTGTTGTGGACTGTGTGGTGCTGTGAACTGTGCTGTGGACTGTGTGGTGCTGTGAACTGTGCTGTGAGCTGTGTGGTGTTGTGAGCTGTGTGGTGCTGTGAGCTGTGTGGTGTTGTGAGCTGTGTGGTGTGAACTGTGTGGTGCTGTGAACTGTGCTGTGAACTGTGTCGTGTTGTGAGCTGTGCTGTTAACTGTGTGGTGTTGTGAACTGTGTGGTGCTGTGAACTGTGCTGTGAACTGTGTGGTGCTGTGAACTGTGTGGTGCTGTGAACTGTGCTGTGAACTGTGTGGTGCTGTGAACTGTGTGGTGCTGTGAACTGTGTGGTGCTGTGAACTGTGCTGTGAACTGTGTGGTGCTGTGAACTGTGTGGTGCTGTGAACTGTGTGGTGCTGTGAACTGTGCTGTGAACTGTGTGGTGCTGTTAACTGTGCTGTGAACTGTGTGGTGCTGTGAACTGTGTGGTGCTGTGAACTGTGCTGTGAGCTGTGTGGTGCTGTGAGCTGTGTGGTGCTGTGAACTGTGTGGTGCTGTGAACTGTGTGGTGCTGTGAACTGTGCTGTGAACTGTGTGGTGCTGTGAACTGTGTGGTGCTGTGAGCTACCACTGTGTGGTGCTGTGAGCTGTGTGGTGCTGTGAACTGTGTGGTGCTGTGAACTGTGCTGTGAACTGTGTGGTGCTGTGAACTGTGCTGTGAACTGTGAGGTGCTGTGATCTGTGTGGTGCTGTGAACTGTGTGAACTGTGTGGTGCTGTGAACTGTGTGGTGCTGTGTACTGTGCTGTGAACTGTGTGGTGCTGTGAACTGTGTGAACTGTGTGGTGCTGTGATCTGTGTGGTGCTGTGAACTGTGTGAACTGTGTGGTGCTGTGAACTGTGTGGTGCTGTGAACTGTGTGCAGCCGAGCAGAACCTGATGGAGGACGGTTTCTATGACCCCGGACAGCTGAGGCCAGGGTCCACGTTCCGCACACTGGAGGATTACCTGCAGGAGCCCCTCAACGACAAGAGACCCATCTTCTATGTCAGTGCAAAACAGAGGTAAGTGGTCTGGGGGTGAGTGGGTATGTGTGTGTGTGTGTGTGTGTGTGTGTGAGGGAGGAGGGGTGTAGTGTGTGTGTGTGTCATGTTTGTGTGGATATGTGTATGTACATATATGTTTGTGTATGTATGTACATGCGTTTTGAAGGGGTTGTGTGTGTATAATGTGTGCAGTGTGTGTATAATGTGTGCAGTGTGTGTATAATGTGTGCAGTGTGTGTATATGGAAGGGGGCTTGTATGTGTGAAGTCTGTGTATAGTGTTTCTGTGTATGTGTGTGTGTACGTGTGAAGTGTGTGTGTAGTGTTTCTGTGTATGTATGCGTGAAGTGTATAAAGTAAACTAACATGTCACAATGCAGTGCACTGCAAAACTAAAAGCATCATCTCCAAAAGTTGTGTCTTTTTATTTTTATTTTTTTATTTTTTATTTTTGGTGTGTGTGTATTGCTGTTTCATCTTAAAAAACGACGAAAGAACACTGTTAGGATTGAATACTTGGCACTCTGTCATTATACATGATGTCTATTGTCTGTATGATTTGAATTTGTTTTCTAATACATTGTGCATTAAATGGCATTTAATCATCATGCATGATATATGTTGTCACTACAATATAAATCCGTTTTTGTAATACAGCATGCATTAAATGGCACTATATCATCGTACATGTCTGTCGTCTCTATGATTTAAATTGGTTTTCTGTAACAGTATGCATTAACTATTTAACAGTCTCAGTGACATTTATTCACATCATTAAATGTTGAGTGACCAAACAGAGAAACAAAAAGCTGCATTATAAGATTATGATTTTTTTTTTTTAATGAAAAGCAGAAGAAAAGTGTATGTTGACTAGCCTCCCACTGTCCGCGGTGTTTCTTTTTTATGCATGAGATCTTCTTAATCACTAGGTTTTGTTTCTGCTGCTTGTTTGATGTGTGACATGTACTGTGCACAGTTTGGCTGAGCGTCACACTCTTTATCATTTTTAAAATCATTTTATCTTATCTTTGGTTTTCATTGATAACATATACATAAAACATATATTAATGGTAAGGGAAATGAAAGGCCCTGCAAACAAGAGCACAGAGACATATAGAATAGTCACATAGATACAGTCATTTGAAAAGATTATAGATTATATATGAATGCAATAATCTATCTGCGGACGTACAAAAAAGGTACATCCTTATAACTTTACATATATTTGGAGATGCAGACAGACAGACATATATGTGATACATAATACATACATGAATACATTCACCGACATGTGATGTTTGCATGCATATACGTTTGCATGTGATAAGCATTTGAAATGTGAACATATGCTGATGCTCCAGCATCAACATTTCTAGCGTTCTGTTGAGCGTCATGCTTTTATGTAGGAGGTGCCAGGTTTCCAGCAGCAATCAGGGCTGGAGACTCCATGTTGGCATGGTGCTGTGCCCTTGGGAATGGCGCTTTACTCCGATGTTCCTCACTCCACCGCGCTGCGGAGGGCTACCTGACTTTGGTTCAGGAGGGTTACAAGTGAAGAAGGAGAGGGATTGGGCCTCGCCTACTCTGCTGAACAACTAGACACAGTGGATAGTGGATATGAATTTACTGCCCCGTTGGTGGTCAAAGGCTGTGAGACTTTCCACCATTTATGGCCAGTGCACTGAGCTTAGTGCATGCTTAGCTGTCGTCCCTCCCAGGTCCTGAAAAGTATTTGTCTTCCTGACTCGATAAACCGTTATTCTAAAATTTGACAGAAAAAGGAGAGATAAACAAACAAAAAGGAAGCAGACTTTGCTATTCATGTTTGGCAGTGTACCATTCAGAAGGTATCTGTGGAATGATGTCGTGATGTTTTGACTCAAGGTGAAGTCAATTCAATGTCGAAGTATTTGTTTGTCAGCGTACTGAAAAGTTTTTATTTTATTTTTTCCCCTTCCAGTTTTCATGAATAGTAGATAATAATTCTATGGCAAAAGCACCCGAACTGCAAACAACGCCAGTAACAGTAATACTGAATTCAAATATTGATCATGCGACAACAACAGACATCAACAGGAGCATCAGTACACATGCATGTACTCTCTCTCTCACACACACACACACAAACATGCACACACACACACACACACACACACACACACACACACCACACACACACACACACACACACACACACACATACATACACACACACACACACAAACACACGTGTGCACATGCACGCACACAATCAAAAATAAACAAATGAATAAAGAGACTTGTTTCCTTGTTCTAAAAGTCCCTATATAAAAACTCATGCAAACATTCGAATGATCCATAAAAAAGACGATTTTATAGTGCTTGTTTTTTTTTTCTTTACATAGCAAGGATTGCTTCATGAAATAGTGTTTTGAGACTGTTTGGTTCTAACAGAAAGGTACCCAGAGTGCAGACAAAATTTTGGTCATCCAGAATCATGTTATCAGTACTGGCCTGCAGAAATGAAATGATACCATGTCATTGTTTGGCTTGAAGGGAGGAGGCTAAGCCTGAGGATTCGTCACTATATTCAACGGCAGATTCATCATCATCATCAACAAAGGGCATTTTGAAGAAAAGGTGTGCTCCGTTTCGAAGCAAAAGGAGTATTCTCAGCGCACGGCGCATCGGATAAACTCCGTTCTAGTTCCAGATGTTACTCCCGTGTATTCCTCCTCTCCCTCATTACTTTCCGTTAACCACTTTCCATGCTGTCTTTTTGGCTTTCCGTTCCCACCTCATTTTGTTCACCAAGTATTTTGCTTTTGTTTGTATTCTTTTTTTTTATCCATAGGAATGTTGTTGTTGTTTGTTTTTTGCATGTTTTTTTTACCTTTCACTGCCATCTTCCAGTGTTGTACATCACTATCCATGGCTCTTATCATGTATAGCTGCGTTGTATATTTTTAGCTGTAAAATTCACCAACGTTCACCAACTGCTTTGGTACACTTGTATACATATATATCTGTGTGTCTGTATAGCGTTTTGCATTGCCATTGATATGTGTCTTGGAGGTTGTAGGATTGATCCCCATCATAGCTGTAATAACATGATGGGAATTTTCAAACTTGATGGTCTCTTGCCCAAAGTGGACTGGACTTTTGGCTCAGATGGGAAGACTGTTAAGAGACGTGTCTTGTGGGGGTGTTGCTCAGATTTTGTGGCCAAAATGAGTGCATGTTTGTGTGTGTGTGTGTGTGTGTGTGTGTGTGTGTGTTTGAGTATGTATGTGTGTGCTTGTATGTGTTATGTGGATGTGAGTGGAGGCATATGTGTATATGTATGTATTGTGTGTGGTGTGTTTGTGTGTATGTGTGTGTGCGTGTATGCGTGTGTGTGTCTGTTTGTGATGTATGTGTGTGTGAGTGTGGGTGTGGGTGTTTGTGTAGGTGTGTGTAAGCAAGTATGTGTTTATGTCTGCACACACAAAGAGGCAGAATTCATGAATCTGCAGTTCAGACAAAATATTTAATTCAGCTTTTACATGTTTGCTTTTTTTCTTTTAAGTATTTGTACTCCACACACCTTTCACTGCACTGCACAAGTCTGAAGAAAATAATTTTCATTTATTTAACCTCCTTTACATTTTGATTTTTCAATGTGTACCATGTTTCACAGACTACACCAGTACCTGTTATTCAGTCTGTACTAAAACTCAGCGCATTAAAACAGCACAAGTATTTGGTTGCCTCCCTAATCCTGCTTTGCTTTTTTTCACCCACAAAATCATATCTGCAAAATTTATCATCTTTGTGAATGCTCCTCCTAATCCATTGTACCGGTAAATTTCCTTTTCCAGTTTTCTGCTTTTCGTTAAGTGCATTTCATTCTTTACCTTGAACTCAGCACATTCTGTGATGATTACCAAGTGGAAGATGAGCCAGTTTGTGAATGTATGTATGCATGCGGAGTTAACTGGTGTTGTTGTGTTTCATTGTTTTTTTTGGTTTAGCTCACATGAACATTCTTGTTGTCATTATATTTATCTGTTGTTTTATTTGCCATAGTAGCATGGTTTTGTTGTCGAATATAGTAAGTATGTGATTTAGAGTGTGAATGTTCATTGATTTTTCTTTTCTGATTGTATCCAATGACTTGGAGATTTATTAGTTAGAATGGTGTCACAATACATCAGAGTTTTCTGTTTTTTTAATGCTGTAAATAGACCATGATATGTAGTAATCATATCTGTATTGATACTATTCATTATGTGGTTATGTGTAACATGTCAGAAATTCCTATTCCTGTTCATATTGTCTGATTTATTTTGACAGATTTGTATTCATCCAGATTCTGTTTATGATCATTGGTACACACCCAGTTATATCATAAAACAGAAATTTTATATCATTTCCGTTTGGTGATGGTTTAGTTAAACTCTTTGTCATTCGGATTAGCCTATGACTGCTAATCATGAGTTATATTGTGCAGGATAGATATCTGTGTTAAGTGTGAAGATGTGTCTCATTTATTTATTCATTCTTTCTCAATGATTATTATATGCTTGGGATATTTATGATTGTGTACAATGTATGATTTGTAACAGGATGGCCTATTTGCATAACAATTATGAGATGGATTATAATTACATCCATCCAAAATCATTAAGTGTGTAAAAAAAACAAACAAAAAAACAACAACAAAAAAACAAAAAACCCATAAGATTTAAGAAAGAAAGAAACTGCCCTGTTCCTATTCACAAAACTGTAAGAGCAGCATACATGTTAGCAGTGTTGAGTTGTGAATTATCATTGTGTGTGCATGGTGTGAAGGTATGTATGTGATTGTGCAACACAGTATGGTCTGGTTTTGACTCTGAGCAAACACAGAAACAACAATGAATTGGGAATAACTTCTTTCATATAATGTTGAATGATTTATTTGTGATTTTAGCTTCACAAGTTTTTGATGTTTGTCTTTGGACCTTCAGCGAACATGATGAGACAGGATGTTATCGTTCTCTGCATCAACAGTTCGTCTTGAACTCGTTCATGGAACGACTGTTTTCTTGAATTCATTCTGATTTCTGTCCATGACAGTTGTCTTGAATTCATTCTGATTTCTCTCCAGGACAGTTGTCTTGAATTCATTCTGATTTCTCTCCATGACAGTTGTCTTGAATTCATTCTGATTTCTGTCCATGACAGTTGTCTTGAATTCATTCTGATTTCTGTCCATGACAGTTGTCTTGAATTCATTCTGATTTCTCTCCATGACAGTTGTCTTGAATTCATTCTGATTTCTCTCCAGGACAGTTGTCTTGAATTCATTCTGATTTCTCTCCATGACAGTTGTCATGAATTCATTCTGATTTCTCTCCAGGACAGTTGTCATGAATTCATTCTGATTTCTCTCCAGGACAGTTGTCTTGCATTCATTCTGATTTCTCTCCAGGACAGTTGTCTTGAATTCATTCTGATTTCTGTCCATGACAGTTGTCTTGCATTCATTCTGATTTCTCTCCATGACAGTTGTCTTGAATTCATTCTGATTTCTCTCCATGACAGTTGTCTTGAATTCATTCTGATTTCTCTCCATGACAGTTGTCTTGAATTCATTCTGATTTCTCTCCATGACAGTTGTCTTGCATTCATTCTGATTTCTCTCCATGACAGTTGTCATGAATTCATTCTGATTTCTCTCCAGGACAGTTGTCTTGCATTCATTCTGATTTCTCTCCAGGACAGTTGTCTTGAATTCATTCTGATTTCTGTCCATGACAGTTGTCTTGCATTCATTCTGATTTCTCTCCAGGACAGTTGTCTTGAATTCATTCTGATTTCTCTCCATGACAGTTGTCTTGATTTCATTCTGATTTCTGTCCATGACAGTTGTCTTGAATTCATTCTGATTTCTCTCCATGACAGTTGTCTTGAATTCATTCTCATCCAGTCTCATTGTGGCTATTGCTGTGAATTCTTTTTTTTTTGCAATGGTAGCTGTCTTTCGTTCATGCAGTCTGAGAAACAGGACTGAATTAGTTTGTGTTTTTTGTTGCTCTTGTTGTTTTGAAATGAAATGCAATTCTGTAGTTATTGTGCTTGAAAATATACTGATAGTTGGGTTTTTTTTTTAAGGCTGTTATCATAAATGGTAATATTAGAGAATGTTATTTTTTGTTAAACATACACACACACACATGCATGCATGCATGCATGGTTTACACACACACACATACAAACACACACATATAAACATGACACACACACATACAAACATACACACACACATACAAACACACACACACACACACACATACAAACACACACACACTAGGCTGTGAATATGAATAACTTTGTTTTGTCTTGTTTTATTGTATTTACAGTATCTCTAGACTTTATTCTGGTCTCTGCATGTGTGGTGTGTGCACACAAATGTGTGTATGCGTGTGTGTGCATGCATATGTGTGTGTGTGTATGGGTATTTGTGTGTGCCCATGCACACCCTCCCCCTCTCCCACCCTCCCCCCCCTTCCACCCACCTGTGCTTCATGATGGTGAGTACGCTCATTGAATTATCTTGAAGCTACATTTTCATAGTCTGCAATTAGTTACCTGAAAGTGTGGAAGTGGTTAGACCTGACCTGTCTGTCTGTTTTTCTCTTCATGCTGGATGGATTGACTGTCTGTAAAACTATGATGTTGGGTCAGTTGATCATCAGGGTGGTTTATCAGTGCTGTGATTCCTGTGTTGTGTCGCAGCAACATGCATCAATCAACAGAGACCAACGAAAACCAACCCCGCCCAGACTCTAAATCACGCAAGAAATCTAAAGTGCAGAAAACTGATTCAAAGAGGTTTGTTTTTGATAAGTGTGTGTGTGTGTGTGTGTGTGTGTGTGTGTGTGTGTGTGTGCGCATGAGTTTGTGTGTATGTGTGTGTGTGCGTGCGTTTGTGTGTGTGTGTGTGTGTGTGTGTGTGTGTGTGTGCACATGTGTTTGTGTTTTTTGTATGTGTAATGTGTGTGTTGTAATAAGTCTTGTACAGCTGTGAAATATTACAATAAGACATGATCCATATAACTCTTAAAGAGTAAGTGTGGGTGGGGGAGAGAGAGAGAGAGAGATAAAGAAGTTTGTTTTATTTAATTTCTCATAATCAGATACAGCGTACTAAAGTGTTGTGTGTTTTGAAGCAGAACCAAACGTCAGCAGCAGTTATCTAGTAAAGACTAACTGCAACATCAAAAACAGTGTACAGTTGTTGTTGTTGTTGTTTTTGCAGAACTGTCAGGATCAGAGCTTTTTCTTCATTCCTTCTCTGTCTATTTGTATTTGTATTGTATTTCTTTTTATCACAACAGATTTCTCTGTGTGAAATTCGGGCTGCTCTCCCCAGGGAGAGCGCGTCGCTACACTACAGCGCCACCCATTTTTTTTTTTTTTTTTTTTTTTTTTTTTTTTTTTGTATTTTTTCCTGCGTGCAGTTTTATTTGTTTGTCCTATCGAAGTGGATTTTTCTTCAGAATTTTGCCAGGAACAACCCTTTTGTTGCCGTGGGTTCTTTTACGTGCGCTAAGTGCATGCTGCACACGGGACCTCAGTTTATCGTCTCATCCGAATGACTAACGCCCAGACCACCACTCAAGGTCTAGTGGAGGGGGAGAAAATATCGGCGGCTGAGCCGTGATTCGAACCAGCGCGCTCAGATTCTCTCGCTTCCTAGGCGGACGTGTTACCTCTAGGCCATCACTCCACTGGAGTCCTTGCACTAACAAGTGAAGCTGGCTTTGGAGAAAGAAAGGGGCAGTCAGTGTGTGTAGAGTCAGTGACGAGAGCATTCAATCCAAAAGGGAGACGAGACAGATTCACTGACGGAGCCTTTGCCTTTTATCTCTGGAAGGGGCTCTTTTTGTGGAGTTGTGTGCATTTGTGAAGATTTGACCTTTTTTTTTTTTCGTGATGCCTGGTGCATTGGTGTTTATTATTATTATTATTATTATTATTATTTTAATAATATCTTTATTTTCAGTTCTCTAATTTTGACAGTGATGAATGTGGTGTGCTCTGTTTTGCTGTGGTTTGCAGGTGTGTGATTTGGGACTGTGATGGTGCCTGTGTTGATTTACATACTTTCATGTCACTTAGTCTTACATATGTATATTTTAGCCATTGTCATATGAGACTGTGTTGACATTGTAGTCATTTTTACATCAGTTAGTCTTGAATTTGTATATTTTATTGTAAAGCATGGTGAGCCCAATCTGAGATGGGGGTACTGCGCTATATAAACCTGCATTTCTTCTTCTTCTTCTGCGTTCACTCGTATGCACACGGGTGGGCTTTTACGTGTATGACCGTTTTTACCCCGACATGTAGGCAGCCATACTCGGTTTTCGGGGGTGTGCATGCTGGGTATGTTCTTGTTTCCATAACCCACCGAACGCTGACATGGATTACAGGATCTTTGCGTATTTGATCTTCTGCTTGCATATACACACGAAGGGGGTTCAGGCACTCGCAAGTCTGCACATATGTTGACCTGGGAGATCGTAAAAATCTCCACCCTTTACCCACCAGGCGCCGTCACCGTGATTCGAACCCAGGACCCTCAGATTGATAGTCCAACGCTTTAACCACTCGGCTATTGCGCCCGTCATTTATGATGATGATGATTACTATTATCATTTGTGCCCATTTCATGCAGCAAATCCAGGGCACAGCGGGGGAAGGAGGACAAGCAGAAGACGAAGGAGGAGGAGGAGGCGGAGCAGAGGGAGAAGGAGGGAGAGGGGGAGCGGAAGGAGGTGCCCAAGCCCCCGAGCGACCCTGACCTTGCGGCCTACCTGGACGAAGCCACGGACAGGATCCTGTCGCTGCCCTCCTCCAGAGAGCAGATTGTGGCCTTGGCTCAGTGCGTGCTTTCTTTCCTGTCGGACTGTTTGTTTGTTTGTTTGTTCCGGTTTATATGTCTCTCATCTTCCTCTTGTTCTTGTTCTTCTTCTTCTTCTCCTCCTTCTCCTTCTTCTTCTTCTTGTCCTCCTTCTTCTCCTTCTTCTTCTTCTCCTTCTTCTTCTTCTCCTTCTTCTTCTTCTTCTTCTTCTTCTCCTTCTTATTCTGCTTCTCCCTCTTCTTCTCCCTTAACTCTATGAAGGAATGTCACACATAAGAAATGTTCACCAGATGAATGTGTATATTCATGAATATAGTGTTGATGTTGCAGCCATGAATTGTAGATTGAAAAAGGCAGCAGAGAAAGGGCACAAGGATTAGGTTTCTTGGAGTCTTTCATTTGTTTTGTATGTGTTTCTTCTTTCTTTCCTTCTTTCTTTCTTTCTTTCATTCATTCTTTCTGTTCACCTTTGTTATTTTGCACTTGAGGGAAGCTTTTTGAGTAGTTGTAGTGCTTTCATTAAACATATGGGGTTTATTTGTGAAAGTGATACGAGATAAAAACAAAAACAAACAAAAATGCAGGCAGACTAAAAGAAAGAGAAAATGGAAAGAAGAGAAAGAAAGTAAGATGGTACAGCCACGTGACAAGACCCGACAGCCACGTGACCAGACCCGACAGCCACGTGACAAGACCCGACAGCCACGTGACAAGACCCGACGTGACAAGACCCGACAGGCACGTGACAAGACCCGACGTGACAAGACCCGACGTGACAGGACCCGACAGGCACGTGACAAGACCCGACAGCCACGTGACAAGACCCGACAGCCACGTGACAGGACCCGACGTGACAAGACCCGACAGGCACGTGACAAGACCCGACAGCCACGTGACAGGACCCGACAGCCACGTGACAGGACCCGACAGGCACGTGACAGGACCCGACAGGCACGTGACAAGACCCGACGTGACAAGACCCGACGTGACAAGACCCGACAGCCACGTGACAAGACCCGACAGGCACGTGACAAGACCCGACAGGCACGTGACAAGACCCGACAGCCACGTGACAGGACCCGACAGGCTCTCCAAGGCCATCCTTCAGGGATCAGTGCAGGGGAAAGGAGACGAGGCAGACAGGGAAAGACAGGAAGACAACATCAATGTGTGGCCAGAGCTAGAGAGGAGCTTTTGCCGAAACTCAAGCCCAGTCCCTCAACAGCCAGAGATGGAGAATTTTGGTGATGCGTTCAGCAGTGCAGCACCCCCACCCTTACCCCCAACCCCACCCACTGAGATCGTATTTATAGGTCAGTGACCCCACCACCTTGACCAAACCAGCTTTTAGGACCAGTGACAGTGATGTTCACATTAGTACAGTGACTTTTGTGTGGGTTCATTTATGCAAGACTGTGTATGCAGACTAGACTTCTTCTTCATTTGTGGGCTGCAACTCCCACGTTCAGTCGTATGTACACGAGTGGGCTTTTACGTGCATGACCGTTTTTCACCCTGCCATGTAGGCAGCCATACCCCATTTTGGGGTGTGCATGCTGGGTATGTTCTTGTTTCCATAACCCACCGAACGCTGATATGGATTACAGGATCTTTAACGTGCGTATTTGATCTTCTGCTTGCATATACACACGAAGGGGGTTCAGGCGCTAGCAGGTCTGCATATCTGTTGACCTGGGAGATCGGAAAAATCTCCACCCTTTACCCATCAGGCGTCGTTACCAAGATTCGAACCGGGGACCATTAGATTGCAAGTTCAACACACGTTTTAACCATTCGCTTATTGTGCCCATCGCAGACAAGACAAAACTTCTGTTTTATGATGCCATTTTCTTCTCCATCTCCAGGTTGGAGTCCAACGTTTTAACCACTCGGCTATTGTGGCTGTGACAGACTAGACAAACCCCTTGTGTTTTATGATGCCATTTTCTCCCCCTTCTCCAGGTTTGTGGCAGAGAAGATGGGTGGTGCGATCGAGCGAGGCCAGCTGGCATACTTTTGCTGGGAGCTGCCCCTCAGCCAGCTGCGGTTCGAGAGCAAGATGAACGTGGTCCCCATCGGCATGGTCAAGATGGGAATCCACACACACCGGGCACTGCTCTTCAAGGTGTGTGTGTGTGTGTGTGTGTGGGGGGGGGGGGGGGGGCGTCGAAGGGGTGTTGGTAGTACATTGTTGTAGGGAATGTATCCTGTTGTGGTTGTTGTGGTGTGTTTGATATGATGAGCATGTTTGTGTGTGTGTGTGTGTGTGTGTGTGTGTGTGTATCTCAGCTTCTGTGTGTGCTTGTATGCATTTGGAAATGCTTAATCTGGGCATGAAATCATTATTTTGTAGTAATCCTCCATACTCCAATAAAAGTTAAAGGATCATTAAAACTTGAAACTTGTGTGCATGTGTGTGTGTGTGTGTGTGTGTGTGTGTGTGTGTGTGTGTGTGTGCATTTTACTTATAAAGACGATTTATTTGATGGATGTTCTAATATGCTGGATGTTTTTATTTGTTTACATTGTTGTGCAATACGTTATCGTCTTAACATGTGCATGTTTGTGTGTGTGTGTGTGTGTGTGTGTGTGTGTGTGTGTGTTTTACATTTATATACAATCTATTTGTTGGATTTAAATTTTTTTTTATTTAGCATTGTTGTACACTTCCTTGTCTGTACACGTATGTGTGTGGGGTGAGGGTGAGAATTAAATATTTATATTTTATTTGCTGGATGTTTTCTATCGGTATACATTGTTGTACAATACTTTATTGTCTTGTGTGCGCATGTGTGGGGATGTGGGGTTGTTTTAGTCAGCTACGGAGAGTTTTTATCTGACTTGTTTTAGTGTATTGTATGGTACATATGTTCATTTTTATGTTGGTGTCTACAACGAGCCTGTGATTGCACACGTTAATTTCCATGCGGATTAATAGTGTTTTTGAATTGAGTTGAATTGAATTAATCATGGTGTGTTGTCGTTGCTGTAGTTTTGTTGTAATCAGCATCATCCCCACAACGTTATGAATGAATGAAGAATGATACGGATACTTTCATAGCGCCTATCCTTGGTCGGAGACCATGCCCTGAGTGCTTTACAAACACGGGGTCATTTGCACAACAGGCTGCCTACCTGGGTAGAACCGACTCACGGCTGCCACTGGGCGTTTCCTGTGTCGTTCAGTCAGGTTTCAGGCACACACACATAAACATTCAGACACACATGCAACATTTTACTTGTATGACCGTTTTGTTTATTTACCCCACAATACAGGCAGCCATACTCCGTTTTGGCGGATTTGCATGTTGGGTATGTTCTTGTTTTCATAACCCACCATATGTTGACCATGGATTATAGGATCTTTAACGTGCATATTTGATCTGCGTGCATGTACACACGAAGGGGGTTCAGGCGCAAGCAGTTATGCACACAAGTTGACGTAGGAGATCAGAACAAAATTCCATCTTTTACCCACCAGATGCCGTTACCGAGATTCGAACCTGGGACCCTCAGGTTGAAAGTGCAACACTTTAACCATTCGGCTATTGCGCCCGTGGTGCATGGCTACAGCATGTTCATCATCGTTACAGAATGTTGTCCTCTGTTTCACAGGCACTGGCTGACCGGCTGTCGGTGCATGGCTACAACATGTTCATCATCGTTACAGAATGTTGTCCTCTGTTTCACAGGCACTGGCTGACCGGCTGTCGGTGCATGGCTACAACATGTTCATCATCGTTACAGAATGTTGTCCTCTGTTTCACAGGCACTGGCTGACCGGCTGTCGGTGCATGGCTACAACATGTTCATCATCGTTACAGAATGTTGTCCTTTGTTTTACAGGCACTGGCTGACCGGCTGTCGGTGCATGGCTACAACATGTTCATCATCGTTACAGAATGTTGTCCTCTGTTTCACAGGCACTGGCTGACCGGCTGTCGGTGCATGGCTACAACATGTTCATCATCGTTACAGAATGTTGTCCTCTGTTTCACAGGCACTGGCTGACCGGCTGTCGGTGCATGGCTACAACATGTTCATCATCGTTACAGAATGTTGTCCTCTGTTTCACAGGCACTGGCTGACCGGCTGTCGGTGCATGGCTACAACATGTTCATCATCGTTACAGAATGTTGTCCTTTGTTTTACAGGCACTGGCTGACCGGCTGTCGGTGCATGGCTACAACATGTTCATCATCGTTACAGAATGTTGTCCTCTGTTTCACAGGCACTGGCTGACCGGCTGTCGGTGCATGGCTACAACATGTTCATCATCGTTACAGAATGTTGTCCTCTGTTTCACAGGCACTGGCTGACCGGCTGTCGGTGCATGGCTACAACATGTTCATCATCGTTACAGAATGTTGTCCTTTGTTTTACAGGCACTGGCTGACCGGCTGTCGGTGCATGGCTACAACATGTTCATCATCGTTACAGAATGTTGTCCTCTGTTTCACAGGCACTGGCTGACCGGCTGTCGGTGCATGGCTACAACATGTTCATCATCGTTACAGAATGTTATCCTCTGTTTTACAGGCACTGGCTGACCGGCTGTCGGTGCATGGCTACAACATGTTCATCATCGTTACAGAATGTTGTCCTCTGTTTCACAGGCACTGGCTGACCGGCTGTCGGTGCATGGCTACAACATGTTCATCATCGTTACAGAATGTTATCCTCTGTTTTACAGGCACTGGCTG
>NC_134899.1:3628648-3636148 GCF_041734735.1 Babylonia areolata
AGAACGCGGTGTCCTTCCTTGCCGTTTGTTCTTTGATGATGTTCCATTGTTCCATGGTGCAGGCAAACACCCTGTAATTGTAACTACATGTGTGAGCTGATAGGGTGCTTGGCGTACTGGGTCATGGCAGGAGATGGGAAAGATGTAGTCCTGAGGTCTGGCCGGTCAGTGACCACGTGGAGGACCAGGGGCTGATGTCCTGGCTGTCCAGCCGTGCGTGAAGTATTGCTCGTCGACCCAGAGAGGAAGCCCAGAGGCTGTCCATCCATGGATGAAGTCACCTGGACTGTCCATCGCTGCGCTGCGCGGGGTTGATGTCCGTTTCTGCTTCTTCTTTGTTCGTGGGCTGCAACTCCCACGTTCACTCGTGTGTACACGAGTGGGCTTTTACATGCATGACCGTTTTTACCGCGTCATGTAGACAGCCATACGCCGATTTCGGGGGTTAATGTTCGTTTCAAAAGTCCGGCGATTACTAGCAACGAAGTTATTAACCGTTCACCAGCCAACACGCACGCGTAACTTTGGGGACAGTGACCCCATTGTCAGGTGCAGGACTGATGGGAGATTGTTCCACCACAGGCACCTGCAGGCTGTTACAAAGGTGAAAGAGATGTCATCAGAGACTTCTTGTTTGCTGGTGACTGCCGCTTAACACCAGCACAGAGCAGAAGATGCAGTGTGGAATGGACTGCTTCTCACAAGCCTGTGACAACTTGGGTCTCACCATCAGCACCAAAAAGACCAACGTTATGTTCCAGCCTGCCCCAGGATAGCCATACCAGGAGCCGCGCTTCACAGTGAAGGGACAGAACCTCCAGGCGGTCGACAGCTTCACCTACCTGGACAGCACGCTGTCTCGCACAGTGAACATAGACGCTGAGGTCAACAACAGGATTGCCAAAGCCAGCGTGAACATACGCTCCACGGACAAACACTACAGAGGACAGACTCCACTAAATATCAAGGAGTCACGACAACGAAACACCTCAGCTGGAGAAAGCACACTGGGAACGTCTGCTCCAAAGCAAACATGAGGAGGAACCTGAAAATGAGTTCCCAGACCATCAGGGAACTAGCGTACAAGGCATTTGTCCGCCCCATCCTGGAGTATTCATCATCAGTCTGGGATCCCTGCCACAACAGGACATTGATCTCCTCGAGGCAGTCCAGAGACGAGCAGCCAGATTTGTGCTGAGACGCTACCGGAACACCTCAAGTGTATCAGCAATGCCACAAGACCTTGGATGGCCCTCCCTGCAACAACGCCGCCAAACAGCCAGACTGACCATGCTGTATAAAATCAAGCATAATTATGTAAGCATGGACTCACTGAAAGAAAAACTGGTATCACCACCACCACGGCAGTGACGCACCCACACTGAGCAGCTGGAGCAAATCTTCTGCAAAACTAGATATAGGCGGGCTGGTTTCCTCCCACGTACCATCCGGGATTGGAACGCCTTGCCCCAGAGAGCTGTGGAGGCCAGCTCAGTCAACACCTTTGTGTCGATGGTCTCCAGGATATAAATACCAGAATATACCCCTTTTTTCGGCTGAGAAACCTATGTAGACCTAAATGTATCTTCCGCAGTCCCCCTTTTGGTCAGTGATAGACTAGTCAGGTGTTGACTGTGATCACTTTACGGAAGGAAGGAAGCGCCGCCTTTGGAAGACTCCGTCAGAACGTCTGGGAGCGGAGACGACGGCGCTACCACCAAGCTGAAGGTCTACTGTGCAGTGGTCCTGACCACCCTCATTTACGCCAGCGAGACCTGGACTGTCTACAGCAGACACGCCAAACAGCTCAACCGCTTCCATCTAAGCTGTCACCGCAGACTCTTCCACATCAGGTGGCAGGACAAAGTCCCCGACACGGAAGTCCTGGAACGAGCTGGCCTCTGCAGCGTCTTCACCCTCCTGCAGAAAGCCCAAGCCAGGTGGGCTGGACATAATTATGGTCAGAATGCCAGACAGTCGACTGTCTAAGCAGCTGCTGTACGGAGAACTGTGTCAGGCCAAGCGCTCTGTTGGAGGACAGAAGAAACGCTACCAAGACTGCCTCAAAGCGCCCTTCAAAGACCTGGGCGTCGATATCAGCACGTGGGAGACTCTTGCTCTGGACCGTCCAGCTTGGCGCAGCAAGATCACCACAGGAGCCCGTGCAGCTGAAGCCAGGCGCATCAATGAGGCGCAACGAAAGCATGATGTGCGCAAGGCCCGAGCAACATCCACTGCCACGACAGCACCCACTTACTTGTCCCACATGTGGGCAAGTCTTCAGGGCCCGGATTGGCCTCATCGGTCACCTCCAGACCCACAGCCAACTGGTTCTTGAAGCCATGGTCATTTTCAAATCCGAAGGAACCGTTCACACAACACGCACGTGTTAACTTTGGATAAAATGACCACACTGTCTCGTCAACTGTGGGTGGACTGCTGACGTAAAACCAGACGGATGTACTAAAGATCAGAGGAAAACAGCCCGTTTTCCAGTTTTGTCACGATCGGTGAAGTTAATCATTGTTTCATTCTGTATTTCCGGTGGGCGTGTTTGTTGCACGCACGTACTCACGTGTGGGCGTGACCTTATATACATATATGTAAATCGGGTGTTTAGGGTAAGTCACAGTGGTATATGAGGAAGTTGGTTAAAAAGAAAAAAAATCTTTGTTCGTTCAATACAATGCAGCTACAAACATTGGAACATTGAACACAAGCAGCAGAAGCCTATACAGATGAGTAAGTTATCCCCAGTCCCGAGTCCAGCGGGGTGTGAAGCCCTGACTGTCTCGGTGTGTGTGTGCTATGTTAAATTCTATTGCTCGTCGACCTAAAAGGAAAGGCCTTTAACTGTCCATCCAGGGTTTACTCGAAAGCGGCCCGATGACTAACATTGCTTCAATAAACCGCTGAACCAAAACAAACTCGTGTAAATTTGGGGATAATGCCCCATTAGTTTCATCAGCCGATTGGGGTGCTGGCGTGACATGGCATTTCTGATTAATTGGAGGTCAGAAGGAAACGGCCCGTTTTCCAGTTTTGTCACGATCGGTTAAGTTAATTGTGAAGCATTCTGTTTTTTCCGGTGGGCGTGTTTGTTTGCACGCACATACTCGAGCGTGGGCGCGCGTTGGTACACACACACACACACACACACACACATGCACACACACACACACGCACGCACGCACACACACACGCACACACACACACACACACACACGCACAGCACACACACACACACACACACACACACACACACACACACACACACGCAGAAGGAGAGAGGGTGAAAGAGAATCAAGGCGGAAGCAGTCGATTTCTCAGGAGAACGATCGACAACTAGGCAAGCAAACATTCTACGTCTGTCCATCTCTGTCTGTCTGTCTGTCTGTATGTCTGTATGTCAGTGTGTCTCTCTCCCATGCATACACGAACCCCCCCCCCCCCCCCCGTCGTCCTTACCCCCCCCCCCCCCCAGCTTCCCCCCCCCTCCCCCCCGCCCTCTCGCCATTTCTGTGTTACCGACACACTCGGCGTTTTTATTTCCAATCCACTTCATTATTGATGCATGCTGGAAAGACGTGTCCTGTTGTGTCTGCGTAATCTGAATATTATGCTTGTCCATCTCGCTTGCAACACACACACACACACACACACACACACATTCACCCAGGCATAATCACACACACACACACACACACACACACACACATTCACCCACACATAATCACGCACACATACACACACAAACACACATTCACCCACGCATAATCACTCACACACACACCCACACACACTCATACATTCACACACACACACACACACACACACACACACACACACACTGACAAGGGTACGCGCCGCCGCACACACTTTCCAGTTGACACATCCACCCTGTTTCACAGTCCACTCTCTTGTGACCCAACCCTCTGGCCCTCTTCACGCTGCCACTCTCTCCCACTGTGTCTGTCTCAGTTCGTGATTCCTGAGACTTGACGTACTCACACCTTTGATGGGGACAGAATCATTGGGCAAGGAAAGCAAGGATTGTGCAAGTGATTGGCAGCAGAGGCAGCACTGCACTTCATGGATTGCTGTCCAGTCAGCCGACCAGTTTAGTTCTGAACGGACTTTGCACAGCACATGCAGTGTTCGTAAAGTGCAGTGTTGGAGACCTCGATGAGAACGCGTACCAGGTGCTTTCTAATATTCTGTTACATAACATCCGTTTGTCGATTCATACACACATACATACATATATATATATATATTTTTTTTTCCCCCTCCCCATCGCGGTTGGTGCACTTCCTGGATATATTTCTTTTTCTACAAAGCAACTCACCGACCTCAGACATTGATTAAGTCAACTTCAAGGCGAGTATCCGGGCTTTGGCATGCTTGGGGTTCAGGCACGAACCTATGTGCACGTCTGTTGACATGGGACATGAGAAAAAAAAATCCATCTTTTGCCCTCACGTTCATCCTATTGTGTGGTATGTTTTCAACCATTCAACTGTATTTGTATTTCTCTTTTTTTGTCACAACAAATTTATCTGCGCGAAATTCGGGCTGCTCTCCCCAGGGAGAGCCCGTCGCTACACTGAGAGCGCCACCCCACTCTTTTTTTCCCCCTGCGTGCAGTTTTTTATTTGTTTTTTCTATCGAAGTGGATTTGTCTACATAATTTTGCCAGGTACAACCCTTTTGTTGCCGTGGGTTCTTTTACGTGCGCTAAGTGCATGCTGCACACGGGACCTCGGTTTATGGTCTCATCCAAATGACTAGCGTCCAGACCACTACTCAAGGTCTAGTGGAGGGGGAGAAAATATTGGTGACTGTACCGTGATTCAAACCAGTGCGCTCAGATTCTCTCGCTTCCAAGGTGGACGCGTTACCTCTAGACCAACACTCCACTCAACTGCAGCATCAGTTTCAAGGTGAGTGCTAAGTGTGGCCAGATTTTCTCACATGGAGTTTTCATGTGGACTGCCGAGAATGAATGTTCAGTGCATATGACAGACGAATCTTTGCAATCATACGGAGGTTGTGCACACGATTTCGTCGCGAGAACCGCGTGCGCATTTCCGTTTTTTCTTGGTCATCGAAATACTGAAATATCGTAGTGGAAATCGCCTGATGATGTGATCGAACTCTGCCGAAAAGTTGTCCGAAGAAAGGCAGTGCACACCCAGAAAAGTTAGTTACGGAAGTGGGCTGCCCATGACGTCATATGACCTTTTTTTGTTGCTCTGCAAGCGACGAAATACTCCCGACGAAAGCGTGTGCACAGCCTCTCTGATGCATTGCTGCGTTACCCCAAACCATTATTTCAGCTTCTTATGATCACAGTAACAAGTTGACATGCCTGTCAAGTTTGTGTGTTTGATGCATGCATGGTATTGAACAAAGCATTTTCGCACTATTCGCGAGGTTTCCGCCAGCAAGGACAAAACCAAGCCAAACAGAGAAATACATTCCAAGATATTACATAAAATAGACTGCCAAATAGATAGATAGGCACACACACACACACACACACACACACAGATTTTACTACGATTGGTGGTTTTTGGTTAATAGGCCTAATTAATCCTATTAATTTTCAGAGAGATAGACTGATAGAGAGAGAGAGAGAGGGAGGGAGAGAGAGATTTTACTGCAACAATTGGGAGTTTTTGGTTAAGAGGCCTATGTAATCCTACTGATTTTTAGACAGAGAAAGATAGATACACAGACTGATAGACAGACAGACAGACAGACACACACACACACACACACACACACACACACACACAGAGGGATTTTACTAGGACAATTGTGAGTTTTTTGGTTGATAGGCCTATGTAATCCCATTGATTTTTGGAGAAAGATAGATAGATACACAGACTGATAGATAGACAGACAGACAGGCAGGCAGGCAGACAGACAGACAGAGAGAGAGATTTTGCTACAACAATTGTAAATGTTTTGGTTAATGGGCCAGTGTAATCCTATTTGTTCCCTTCTGTGGTTCAGGCTGCAGATGCACGCGAACAGGGGTGTGAAGGAGAAGGAGAGAGAGAGAGAGAGAGAGGGTGAGGGGGGAGAGAGAGAGAGAGAGAGGGTGAGGGGAGAGAGAGAGAGAGAGAGAGAGAGAGAGAGAGAGAAATGGGGACTCATGCGGAGTGTGGCCACACGGTGATAAAAGGGCGGACACACACACACACACACACACACACACACACACAGGTGCAAAGAGCCAGACAGGCAAGGCAGAAAACAGACTAGAACAGAATAGAATGTGTCTTTATTACCAAGTGTACCGGGGTCACAAGGAATATTGAGGGGGATAGTACATAACAAGGTACGAACATAAATCGAAGATCATACGCAAACACAGATACAGTAGAAATTAGGATACATACAAGTGCATATCAATATGAAAACTTGTGCATACTCACACATGCACGCACTGCACACACACACACACACACACACGAAAACACATACTGCACGAACTTTCTATTTGTCAATTTGAGGAGAGGAGCTGGGAAAAAAAGCGAGAGTTATTGTTCTTGGCGGAAAGAAAGCGATAAAGAGAACAACAACAAAACATGTCGCTGAACACAGTCATCTCGACAAAATGAATTACATCCCACGACCCAGTCCTGTTGGATATGCTTCCAGTGTATGTATTTCTTCTTCTTTTATTTTTCATTGTATTTTTGTATGTATTGTTTTTGCAAACCTAGCTCTGACAGGGTTTTCGCCCGAGACAAAAATGAAAATGATTTTTTTAAGTAATTTATTTTACTTGCTTGTGTCAAGCCAAGCTTCAGCTTGAGAATCATGATTCATGACCTGGCTTTTGGGAGAATGTGTGTGAACCTCTTAAATCTGTTGAACGTCCTGTGTGTGTGTGTGTGTGTGTGTGGTTGTGTGTGCGTGCGTGTGTGTGTGTGTGTGTTTCTCAGATATCAACCAGTCTGGAACGTACATGAGACAATAACAATGGCAGTGTTTTTCATGTCCATTCAGCGTAACAACAAGGGGGCGAGAACGAACCAGAAAGACTTGTGAACACATCTCAATTAACGTGCATGAGAGTGACAGTGTATTTAAGATTCCGAGAGTGCTGCATCTCCCAGAGCATGTTTATCGGGTAAATTTTTTTTTTTTAAATAAAAAAAAGGAAGGGAAAATAGCACGTGCAGCAGGTTCCCATAACAAAAATAGCACCAGTAATAACAATAACATCACCACCATTACCACCACCAACACAACAACAATAATTGGGGAAAAAAAGAATAAAAAGTGACAACGACAACAAACATTTAATTTTCAGCATGTGTATCATTAATTGTTGCGGCAGTATCCACAGTTCTCCCCCTGAAGACGAAATGAACAATATTCACAACAAAGCAGGGACGTTCACTACGTCAATCACACAGAAGAGTGGACTGAGGGGAAGAACTGTGGATATTGCCCTCCCTCAAAGCAGGCAATTAACAGCAC
>NC_134899.1:3641148-3651148 GCF_041734735.1 Babylonia areolata
TGTTTTTTGTTTGTTTGCTTTTTTGTGCTTTGCTTTGCTTTGCTTTGCTTTGCTTTGCTGTGTGTGTGTGTGTGTGTGTGTGTGTGTGTGTGTGTGTGTGTGTGTGTGTGTCCATTCTGAAATGTTGTCAGTCCATTTTTTTCTGTCTTCCCTACCGTCTCCCTCAATAATTCCTTACAGGGTTGATTTAGCAATGCCAAGAAATATTGCTACCTGGCCACACCAACCAACTTAGTTTTCTTTTCTTAACTGATGTCAGCAGATCGTCAGATGATCCAGTTTGCTGCAGCTTGGTGGTTTGGTACATTTCACAGGTGTTCATCACCAGTGAACAGGTAAAGATCTGGGGAGCGATGAATCAGAACTTCACGTCACCGCTGGATGTCACCGAATGTCAACTGGAATGCTACACCAAGGAAGCCCTTTAACTCACTCAGTACGGCCAGTCCTCTCTTCTCCTTTACACAAACCCCTCGGATGTCCAGTGGGTGTCTGAATGACCCAACCTTTAGCTTCCGTCGTCAGAACTGTGGTATTCTTTGCCAACGTTCACCTCTTCAGTATAAGAGCGTTCCGCTTGCAATATTTTGATGATGGTAATTGGGATGAAACGCTGTTAACGTCGTCTCTTTCGTCGTTCGTATGGAGAGAGTTAACACGCATCTGTTAACATGTGTCAGCATGAAACAGTGAAAGGTGGATTTGACATGTTGGCTGGATGGCCTATGTGTCAGCATGAAACAATGAAGGGTGGATTGGGCATGTTGGCTGGATGGCCTATGTGTCAGCATGAAACAATGAAGGGTGGATTGGGCATGTTGGCTGGATGGCCTATGTGTCAGCATGAAACAATGAAGGGTGGATTGGGCATGTTGGCTGGATGGCCTACGTGTCAGCATGAAACAATGAAGGGTGGATTGGGCATGTTGGCTGGATGGCCTATGTGTCAGCATGAAACAATGAAGGGTGGATTGGGCATGTTGGCTGGATGGCCTACGTGTCAGCATGAAACAATGAAGGGTGGATTGGGCATGTTGGCTGGATGGCCTACGTGTCAGCATGAAACAATGAAGGGTGGATTGGGCATGTTGGCTGGATGGCCTACGTGTCAGCATGAAACAATGAAGGGTGTAATTGACATGTTGGCTGGATGGCCTATGTGTCAGCATGAATCAATGAAGGGTGGATTGGGCATGTTGGCTGGATGGCCTGTGTGTCAGCATGAAACAATGAAGGGTGGATTGGGCATGTTGGCTGGATGGCCTATGTGTCAGCATGAAACAATGAAGGGTGGATTGGGCATGTTGGCTGGATGGCCTATGTGTCAGCATGAATCAATGAAGGGTGGATTGGGCATGTTGGCTGGATGGCCTAACTCGTGGGAAGCAGCTGATCGCCACACCGCACCAAACTTGGCACCAGTTGCCTAGGGCGACAATTCAGCGGCTCACCAGAGCCATGTCTGTAGCTGTGCGATTTGCTGCAGATGATGGCCACATGATTTCCGAGAAATCCCTCCCCCCTCTCTCTCTCTCTCTTTCTTTCTCTCTGTCTGTCTGTCTGACTCAGTCTCACCCATTTCCGTAAAAAAAAAGCTTTCAAACAAAAAAAAAAAAAAAAAAAAAAAATAAAAATCTGCCGAATATTGCTGTTAAGACAAGCTTTTTCTTGCTGTTGTTTTTGTTGTTCTTATTATCACGCTGTTTCCAGTTGTCTGCTCAAGACATGTTCACTACAGGTGGGCGAATGAAGCTGGAAAGTTTGAATAAAGTCTGGATGCAGTTTGAGTTGTTTTTATCTTTTCTTTACTTTTTTTCTTTTTTGATTTGACGTGCTGACGTTTGCTTCTCAGAATAGATAAAAGCAATCAATAAGATATTTGATTACATGGAAGAGTAATTTTGGCACAGGAAAAAGGATGGATAGAGAGAGTGGGAGAGAGAGAGGGGGGGGGGTGAGAGAGGGGAGAAGAGAGGGGGGTGAGAGAGAGGGGGGTGAGAGAGAGAGGGAGAGAGAGAGGGGGGTGAGAGAGAGAGAGAGGGGTGGGGGAAGAGAGATGGGTGGGGGGAGAGAGGGGCGGGGGGTGAGAGAGGGGGAGAGAGAGAGGGAGAGAGAGAGGGGGGTGAGAGAGAGGAGGGGGTGAGAGAGAGAGAGGGGTGGGGGAAGAGAGATGGGTGGGGGGAGAGAGGGGAGAGAGAGAGAAGTGGAGACGAGGTATCAAAGACAGTAATTATCTACGGTCTTTGAGGACACACAAGAAAGCTGATACCGAAGCAAATTGCCAGGATGGCAAGTGAGCGAGTTCCAAACAACAGTGTGTGTGCGTCTGTGTCTGTCAGTGTCGGCACATTTCAGAGAACAGTGTGTCAACACATTTCAGAGAAGCTTTCCTGCATCATGTCTTGCTGAAAATTGAAGAGGTTTTAAAAAACTTTTTTTCGTGTGTGTGTGTGTGTGTGTGTGTGTGTGTGTGTGTGTGTGTGTGTGTGTGTGTGTGTGTGTGTGTGTGTGGCGTGTGTTTGTGTGTGTGTGTATGTGTGTGTGTGTGTGTGTGTGTATGTGTGTGGGTTTGGTTTGGTTTGGTTTGGTTTGGTTTATCTCGGCCTGTTTTTCGAGCGACACTATTCAGTGAAGTCAGAAAGGGGAATGATATGTTGACTTATGCATATTGTTGGCTTTGTAGAAAATATAATGGACGTACACGCGCGCACAGATTCACACACACACACACAACCACACGCACGCTCACGCACGCACGCACACACACACGCATGCACTCACACACACACACACACACACACACACACACACACACACATACACACACACACACACACACACACACACACACGTTTTACATGAACAGTTATTGTACACATTTGTAGCAGTAAAACTGCCAATCACGTTTTGAGAGGAAAGGAGTTTTTGTTGTTGATAATGTAAAAACAAAACTACAGAAACTGAATATGAACTTTGAATACAAGAAGCGATCGTCACAAAAGCTGTGCAAGAGATCCATCATTTCCTTGTTCTGTCCTTACCTGTCTGTTGGAAGACCATAATTACTGGGTCCAAACACACTGATGCCAAGTATACCGACAGTTTTGTGTCGTGCCCTATAGTTTGTTTGTTCTCTATTGTCCATGTGTTCTGTGTGGCTTGTTCAGGATTAAAGAGGCTATGCCAGTCTTGAATAAAAGCTCATTTGTGTTTGCACATTTCTTCTGTCTTTGCTGCTGTGTGCACATGTCAAACGATGGGTATAAGGACAGGCCCAGCATTTCCTTTTTAGGAAGTGTCTGGGTTTGTTCCAGTGTACCTTTTATTTACTTGTGTGCTTGCTGAATTGGTAGCGTGAGCAGCACTGACTTGAAGTTGTGTACCTTGTGAATGGAGAGTTACCACTCTACTATTTGTCAATCGTGCCCCATAGTGTTCATGTTCCCGTGTGCTGGGGGAATACAGCACGTTCTGTGTTCACTTCTGACAGGAAATTGGACAACAGGTGGGCAGCGTAATGAGAAGAGGCAGGACAACAAACGAGGGAAATACAACAGGAAAGAGAACAACAATAAAACAAACAAACAAAAAACGCACCTACAAACACGCCATAGACAAGCAGACACGGCCAATGAAACTCTATTACCCCCCCCCCCCCCCCCCCATCCCACACACCCCCCCCTCTCGGCTCCCCCCCCCTCCCGTCCCCCCTACACACACTAATGACTTCTTTCGAAAGAGGAACATCAACACGGATCCGTTGCATCAGCATGAAAAGGTCAGAGGCCACACAGAAGTCAGAAAACAATCAGCACGCAAGGTGTGACCCAGGGTTCGTTCAGACAGCATTGCTTTTCATCAATCTGATAGCTGTGTTTTCACTGCACAGCTCAGTCGCTGTACGATTTACGGATTGATAATTTAGTCTGTTGTTGCCCCTCTTCATATTGGAGCCAAGGCCTTAGATGAATAAAACATCTCTCGTCTCAGCCTTTCAGTAGCTGTACAGGGAAGTGTACAGTTACAGTGTGTGTGCATGCAGAGTATGTGGCCACTGGGTTTCCGACGGCTTTCAGAGGACAGGTTGTTAGACATGCTCAGTGGTTTTGGAGTGGTGTACGTTCCTCGCACATAGTTATTTCCCAGCGCCGGAGAAAATTGAATCGTTTATTTGTGTATAGTCAGGAATGTACATCAAAAGTAGCAGCACACCTTTCTGTTTGGTGCCGACTGAACGACCAGTGGTAATTATGTGTGGTGCTGCGGAGGGCTACCTGAACGGACCCGTGACCCCTTTCACTGTCACACCAGTTAGCTCAGCGGGGAGGCCCCTCGTGTGGACTGATGAGGGAGTGCTCTTCGTGTCAGGCGCTGATTGGGCTGTATTGTGTAAGCCCTCGGAATAGCTCGCGCTGATGAACCCATCATCTGGACGTGTTCGCCTTCGAACAAAAGCTCGCGCTAATGTTTAGCCGGTACCTGACACCCGCATAGCTAAAATCTGAGCTAGCTGCTATTCAGCGGGTTTTGAGTTTTGACCAGGAGCTTCACAAATTAATTACTGGCATCCCTATTTCCCCGTTTCCGTATATGGCATGATGTTGTCTTTTATTCTTTGTGTTTCTCAGTGTCAGGACACACTACATTGTGTTTGTCAGTGTCACCACACACTACATTGTGTTTGTCAGTGTCACCACACACTTCTATGTGTTCTTAGTGTCACCACACACTTCTATGTGTTTGTCAGTGTCACGACACACTTCTATGTGTTCTCAGTGTCAGGACACACTACATTGTGTTTCTCAGTGTCACCACACACTACATTGTGTTTCTCAGTGTCACCACACACTTCTATGTGTTCTTAGTGTCACCACACACTTCTATGTGTTCTCAGTGTCAGGACACACTACATTGTGTTTCTCAGTGTCACCACACACTACATTGTGTTTCTCAGTGTCACCACACACTTCTATGTGTTCTCAGTGTCACCACACACTACATTGTGTTTGTCAGTGTCACCACACACTTCTATGTGTTTCTCAGTGTCACCACACACTTCATTGTGTTTGTCAGTGTCACCACACACTTCTATGTGTTCTCAGTGTCACCACACACTTCTTTGTGTTTGTCAGTGTCACCACACACTTCTATGTGTTCTCAGTGTCACGACACACTTCATTGTGTTTCTCAGTGTCACCACACACTTCTATGTGTTTATCAGTGTCACCACACACTTCTATGTGTTTATCAGTGTCACCACACACTTCTCTGTGTGAAGTTCGGACCGCTAGCTCACGCTTTCTGGCAATACCACCATTTTTCGGACTTTATGAGAAAGCGCGAGATTGCGAGAAATTGTGGTCGTTCCCTTCCCACGCTTTCTCCCAATTTTTCCTTCGTTTTTTTTTTGTTTTTTGTTGTTTTTTTTTGTTTTTTTGTTTTTTTTCCTGCATTTAAAGTAATTTTGTTTTCCAACACAGTGGGTTTTTCGACAGAATTTTGCCAAGGACAGCCATTTTGTTGCCGTGGGTTCTTTTTCTTGGGCTAAGTGCGTGCTACGCACGGGACCTCGGTTTATCGACTCATCCAAATGACCAGCGTCCAGACCACCCCTTCAGATTACGAGGGGGGCGGGTGTGTGTGTGTGTGTGGGGGGGGGGGGGGGGGGGAAGGGGGGGGAGGGGCGGTGGGAAACAATGCCGTGTGTGGGATTCGACCCCTAGCACTCAGAATCTGTCGTTACCACTGGGCCACCGCTTCTCCCTTTCATGTCATCGTCATGTGGTGTCAGTGGATTGCCCACTGCCTTCCCCCTTTCATGTCATCGTCATGTGGTGTCAGTGGATTGCCCACTGCCTTTCATGTCATCGTCATGTGGTGTCAGTGGATTGCCCACTGCCTTTCATGTCATCGTCATGTGGTGTCAGTGGATTGCCCACTGCCTTCTGCCTTTCATGTCATCGTCATGTGGTGTCAGTGGATTGTACACTGGCTTTCATGTCATCGTCATGTGGTGTCAGTGGATTGGCTCTGCCTGTCATGTCATGGTCATGTGGTGTCAGTGGATTGCCCACTGCCTTTCATGTCATCGTCATGTGGTGTCAGTGGATTGCCCACTGCCTTTCATGTCATCGTCATGTGGTGTCAGTGGATTGCCCACTGCCTTCCATGTCATCGTCATGTGGTGTCAGTGGATTGCCCATTGCCTTTCATGTCATCGTCATGTGGTGTCAGTGGATTGCCCATTGCCTTTCATGTCATCGTCATGTGGTGTCAGTGGATTGCCCACTGCCTTTCATGTCATCGTCATGTGGTGTCAGTGGATTGCACACTGCCTTCTGCCTTTCATGTCATCGTCATGTGGTGTCAGTGGATTGCCCACTGCCTTTCATGTCATAGTCATGTGGTGTCAGTGGATTGCCCACTGCCTTCTGCCTTTCATGTCATCGTCATGTGGTGTCAGTGGATTGCCCACTGCCTTCTGCCTGTCATGTCATCGTCATGTGGTGTCAGTGGATTGCCCACTGCCTTCTGCCTGTGCTGGCATTGTCATCCCCGTGGTCAGTGGTACCTTACAGGTGGGTGCCCGCGTTGAAAATCAGATTGCCCACTAAAAGTGAGCCAGTTTGATGTTCAATCCGTTCTCTCTCTCTCTCTCTCTCTCTCTCTCTCTCTCTCTCTCTGTCTGTGTGTGTCTCTCTCCCTCCGTTGTGTGTGTTGTTGTTTTGGGTTGGTTGTGTGTGTGTGTGTGTGTGTGTGTGGTAAAGGCTTGGAAATTATACTTCTCCTTTGATCGTACCTTTAGCCGTTTTCGATAGCTGGTCAGATCTGTTTCCGATAGTTGTGAATGTATGTGGTCAGATCTGTTTTTCAATAGCTGTGAATGTATGTGGTCAGATCTGTTTCCGATAGCCGTGAATGTATGTGGTCAGATCTGTTTTACGATAGCTGTGAATGTATGTGGTCAGATCTGTTTTTCAATAGCTGTGAATGTATGTGGTCAGATCTGTTTCCGATAGCCGTGAATGTATGTGGTCAGATCTGTTTCCGATAGCTGTGAATGTATGTGGTCAGATCTGTTTCCGATAGTTGTGAATGTATGTGGTCAGATCTGTTTTTCAGTAGCTGTGAATGTATGTGGTCAGATCTGTTTTTCAATAGCTGTGAATGTATGTGGTCAGATCTGTTTTTCAATAGCTGTGAATGTATGTGGTCAGATCTGTTTTTCAATAGCTGTGAATGTATGTGGTCAGATCTGTTTCCGATAGTTGTGAATGTATGTGGTCAGATCTGATTTTCAATAGCTGTGAATGTATGTGGTCAGATCTGTTTTACGATAGCTGTGAATGTATGTGGTCAGATCTGATTTTCAATAGCTGTGAATGTATGTGGTCAGATCTGTTTTACGATAGCTGTGAATGTATGTGGTCAGATCTGTCGTCCTTTGGGATGTTAGCTTCCTGTGCCCCCGCAGACGTCACAACATGGCGCGAACATTCCAGAAAGGTAAAAAGGGTGAGCTCTTTCATTTCATTTTGTCAGTGCGGTTTTGTCTGACATAATGCTTACTGCTCCTTTCTCTTTCGGCGACTTTCAGACGTGACCATCGCTGACAGAGCTTTAGGAGGACTAATCATACAGCAGTTCCCACAGCATTTGATGGTTGGCGCTTTTTCAGTGTCGCAGTAGGCTTGGACAAGCGCCTTGAAGAAACAGTGATGGACACGGAAGGCTCAAAGAGGAAGCACTCCGCATCAGACAGCAAGGTCATACTCTATAAGGCCTGTGCCTGTTTACTGAGATGATGTCCTCTGTGTTGCCAGATTGAACTGCTGGCACTTTGAAAAGAACATTATTCAACAGAGCTGACAGTTTCAGCAGTAGTTTACCTCATGAAAGAATCTCATGATCAGAAACAAACATGGAGCAGGCTATTGATTGATTCCACTTTTCCTGTTGGGTTTGGTTAGCTTTGAACCACAGTTTGGCATTGAAAAAAAGGTAATATATAAAAATAAGAAAATGGTCGTGCAATTTTCTGCCAACATCTAACATTCAGCCTTCCAGCCTGTCTGTCTATTCAGACAGAAACATTGCTAATGAATGTATTTACAATCATTTGTTTACGACTGAACCAGCAGAAAATCTCAGAAACATAAAGCAGACTACTGTGGACAGACCAAGAGAGAAAAGACCTGTGGACAGACTACTGTGGACAGAGCGAGAGAGAAAAGACCTGTGGACAGACTACTGTGGACAGACCAAGAGAGAAAAGACCTGTGGACAGACTACTGTGGACAGACCAAGAGAGAAAAGACCTGTGGACAGACTACTGTGGACAGACCAAGAGAGAAAAGACCTGTGGACAGACTACTGTGGACAGACCAAGAGAGAAAAGACCTGTGGACAGACTACTGTGGACAGACCAAGAGAAGAAATGACCTGTGGACAGACTACCGTGGACAGACCAAGAGAAGAAATGACCTGTGGACAGACTACTGTGGACAGACCAAGAGAGAAAAGACCTGTGGACAGACTACTGTGGACAGACCAAGAGAGAAAAGACCTGTGGACAGACTACTGTGGACAGACTACTGTGGACAGAGCGAGAGAGAAAAGACCTGTGGACAGACTACTGTGGACAGAGCGAGAGAGAAAAGACCTGTGGACAGACTACTGTGGACAGACTACTGTGGACAGACCAAGAGAGAAAAGACCTGTGGACAGACTACTGTGGACAGACTACTGTGGACAGACCAAGAGAGAAAAGACCTGTGGACAGACCACTGTGGACAGACCAAGAGAGAAAAGACCTGTGGACAGACTACTGTGGACAGACCAAGAGAAGAAAAGACCTGTGGACAGACTACTGTGGACAGACCAAGAGAGAAAAGACCTGTGGACAGACTACTGTGGACAGACCAAGAGAGAAAAGACCTGTGGACAGACTACTGTGGACAGACCAAGAGAGAAAAGACCTGTGGACAGACTACTGTGGACAGAGCGAGAGAGAAAAGACCTGTGGACAGACTACTGTGGACAGAGCGAGAGAGAAAAGACCTGTGGACAGACTACTGTGGACAGACCAAGAGAGAAAAGACCTGTGGACAGACTACTGTGGACAGACTACTGTGGACAGAGCGAGAGAGAAAAGACCTGTGGACAGACTACTGTGGACAGACCAAGAGAGAAACGACCTGTGGACAGACTACTGTGGACAGACTACTGTGGACAGAGCGAGAGAGAAAAGACCTGTGGACAGACTACTGTGGACAGACTACTGTGGACAGACCAAGAGAGAAAAGACCTGTGGACAGACCACTGTGGACAGACCAAGAGAGAAAAGACCTGTGGACAGACTACTGTGGACAGACCAAGAGAAGAAAAGACCTGTGGACAGACTACTGTGGACAGACCAAGAGAAGAAAAGACCTGTGGACAGACTACTGTGGACAGACCAAGAGAGAAAAGACCTGTGGACAGACTACTGTGGACAGACCAAGAGAGAAAAGACCTGTGGACAGACTACTGTGGACAGAGCGAGAGAGAAAAGACCTGTGGACAGACTACTGTGGACAGAGCGAGAGAGAAAAGACCTGTGGACAGACCAAGAGAGAAAAGACCTGTGGACAGACTACTGTGGACAGAGCGAGAGAGAAAAGACCTGTGGACAGACTACTGTGGACAGACCAAGAGAGAAAAGACCTGTGGACAGACCAAGAGAGAAAAGACTCGCATGGTCGCACACACACCGCTGCAGCGCTTGGGCAGCAGATAAAGAACGCACACCTTTGATGTCATGCACGAAGGGACACAGGTGGAAAAACAAAAGGTCGAAAGGCTTGCACTTGGTGGTGCGTTAAGTCTAGCATGCCAGTTTCAGAGGACGGGTGTGTGTGTGTGTGTGTGTGTGTGTGTGTGTGTGTGTTAAGGTGGGACAGCTCTACTCAAATTCCTCCTTAACCAATTTAAGAAGAAGAAGAAAGCTACATCAATCTTT